>NC_047105.1:108147218-108295039 GCF_902500255.1 Thalassophryne amazonica
GTCCAAAGACTACACTCGCTATTTTGATGCGGATGTTGACCGCAGCCGCAGAGCTCCGTGGCCACCGAGAGAGGACTTGGATTCTTTGCGAGTCTCGCATCCGTACCTCCAGAGGCAGTGAGCGTAGGGAGAGTTCTGCGTGTGTCTGTTTTTAATTTTCTCGCCCAGAAGAAAAGATAGTGTTTACACAGGAGAGAAAAGTGAGAAAATGTTAATGCCTGTTTGAGAAAAGTGTATAAAGTGTGTAGTGAGGGGTTTTACAGCCTTAAAACATCTATAATAATTGCAAAAAATAGCGCTGACTACTTTGCGGATTTCGCTTATCGCGGGTTATTTTTAGAACGTAACTCCTGCGATCGAGGGACCACTGTAAATAAATAAATAAATAAAACTGCACCATTAGGTGGTGCTAACCTGTCCATCAGTCGTGTTGAAGTCTGCCACAGGTACCAACGATTCATTTGTGGTGTCATGTTGTTTCTTTATTTATGTGGACATCAAAATGACTTATGAACATGATTTTAACAAGTTTTTTTTATATATGTATATACGCTTACCACAACTGGTATCATAAAATGTTCAAATTAATAGTATAAGTAGACAGTTACTTATTACATTTTTCCCAAAGTCCCTTTCGCTCCTGTGTTGCAATCACGCTGCTGTATTTACTAAGATAAAACCTTTTCTAGTGAAATTTGACCAGTGAAAATAATGTTGCTAATTTTTAATGTAATACTGCATGAGGGAAGCTATTTTCTTTATACCTTGCATTAGCAGGCAAAGATCGACCTACTTGTTGATGGTCAAAAGCTGCGGTTTATTTCACACAGCGGTCTTTTGTAGCTTTTGTCAGTAGTACAGCTACACGTCTGTTTCTAACTGTTTCTAAGTTTTTACTAAATATGTGCTTATTAAGTCGAGGAAGTAAAAATGTTTGTGGCTGAAATTGCATGCTCTTGCAGTTCCTCTGTTCTACCACTAGATGCTGTACTGGTCAGAGCTGTGTGTATATTTAGACACATTTCAAATTAAAAGTTAATAAATTCCTTACTTTGCATAGAAATGTTCCAATGCATGGTTTAAACACACATCTGTGCATACAAATGGTTGATAAATGAAGCTTCTGGCCTGTTGGGTGTTACATAAAAGCTGGACAATCACTGCAGGTTGAAGAGGGATCTTTTGGGCTTAAGCTTCTACATGGTCCTATCCCCCCTCCTCTCTGTAAATCATTGTCAATAAGGGAGGCATCTCCGTGACGATGGCACAGCCATGCATTGTGTGAAGCTCCCCACACTACCATGGAAGCTTCTGAATGAGCCCTGAGGAATGCCAGTGTTGCCGTTCATTCCCTTGCTGCACTCTCCCACGACTAATCCCACGCCTTCTCATTTACAAATACTCTCACCCCCACTCCCCCTTCCTACCCCTCCCTCCTTCTCTTCAGTCCCTTTCACACTTGAGCTGAAAGATGTGTATACTCTGTCAATATTTTGTTCAAATGTTATGTGAATAAAAGGACAGAGCAACTGATACATAAACGTAGAGCAACTGATACATAAACGTTGATCAATCATTTTGCCCATTTCCGACCTACAAGCAGATACTTTTGCATGGATGCACCGTGAAAAAGCACATGGATGATTTCAGGGACCTTTGATTGTAATTTAAGCTCTCTTGCTCTCTCGCTCTCTCGCTCTCTTGCTCTCGCTCTCTCTCTCTCTCTTCTCTCTCTCGCGTTACATTAAACTAACAACCAGAGGTGGGACAAAGTCACCATCACATCATGAATTCTGCAAGTCCCAAGTCAAGTCTCAAGTCAGCTTGCAAACAATTGGTGGTCATTATGACTTAACTTGGGAATAGCTGATTCATGACTTGATGGTAACTTCATCCCACCTCTGCTAACAACACAGTGTGCGGTCTCGCTGATTTTTGGGTTATACACCAACTCAGTGCGAGAAAGCACCACTCAGTTGTGTTCTATCCGGTGTGCTTTTAATTGAATTATTTTAAGATGTCAGTTGTCTGAACAAGGCATAACTTACAGAACCTAGTTTAAACACAATCCATGCAGACTTTGTTCTTGCTTATACTAAGTTTCAGAGACACTGCATTCGGTGGAGAGAATTATAACTGAAATGTGTCCAAAACTGAACATGTCTGATATTTTAGTGAGCTTAACTTGTGTACCAATTTTCAGCTTGGTATATGAAGTCTTGGTCAAGATATCATGCCTACAAAGTTTTGCTTGCACAAGGACCCCTGGCAGCCAATTACAATTGATATGTGGCCACCGTAGAATCTGTCGAAGGTCTTAGTGATATGAACTTGTTTACCAAGATTACCATTGCTACACAAGGCCTTTATCAAAATCTCGGGTACAACTTGACACATGTACACACATCGTCTTTGATGATGCAGGTAAAAACTCGTGTGAATGTCGCATCTCCACCATTGCCGGTTTGAGCAGCTTCCATAAATGTATCCAGCTCCACGTGTGAAAGGGTCTTCTGTCTGCCTGTGTGTCTCTCTCTTGTTTGCTCCTTTTCCCTGTTTTATTTACTCACTGTTGCCCAATCAACATCTATCTTTTGGGCCAGGATTGGTTATCGTATTTTATTTGTTTGACCTGGGCTTGACTGATACAGAGGTGTTGTTCTGTTATCTAATTGGATTAGGATCTTTGGATAGCCATCCAAGACCGCGTATAGCCTTCCTGTTGCAGTTGGCTTACGGCCCTTTTATGATCATCATGATTATTTTTCCTCTGAACTTCCTGCTGATTTCTGATGTATCATACTAATTTTGTTGGTGTTGGGTGTGAACATAGACATGGAGTAAACCTTTCTGGTATATTGGCCGGCACACAACAGAGATCCTCATCTTCTATCACTGGCAGATGAATGTGGCGGTGTGCTGTTCATAGGCGTGCGAGTGTGTTCATTCATGTTGGCTGTCTGCTGTTACTGAATCTATCACAAGCAACAGTGTCGTTAGTGACCACCAGGAACCTGCGATTAGCAACAAGGCTTCATAAATCACATGCAAATAAAAGGCCTACTTTACGTGTGTTTGCCTGAACAAACCTAGACATGTCCCACGGTACCAACATTCCTATTTAAACTGACATATAAAAGAATGACTGCAAATTATGTTCAAAGATGCCAAGATGCCCCAAAATAGGAGATTTACTCGTCCTCAGCTGCATCTCGCAGAATGTAAAATTTAATATGTACCGGTAGTTGTTTTTACACGGTTTCTGTCAGAAATATTGTGGAACCACTCAAAGACTCCATTAATTCTATACATGCCCAGATAATTTTGTGGAATAAAATCACCGATATTATTTGGATTTTGTGCTTTAATATAGGTTGTTACAATTTGTCAGGATACAGAGAAGTATTGCAATATTTGTTAAGGCAGCAAAATACATAAAAATAGCTCTTTTTTGTTGCACAGTTTGTATATGCTGCTTTCATAGCTTGTCCTCAATACAGATGGAGTGCAGTTTGCTAAAGTTTGATGTTGCCCCAACTCTGAGAAGTGTGTCCAGTTTGAATGTCTCAAAAATATTACCCAAGTTCCTACTCCTACTAATTGGACCTCTGTAATTGAAAAGCAGATGTGATCAAAGTGCAGACTTTGAAGTATTACTGTATTTTTCAGACTATAAGTCACACCGGAGTGTAGGTCTCATTTATTGTTACCCAAGGCCATCAAATATGGGTATTGCGAAGACTTTGTGTCTGTTTGTCTGTCTGTGCTCAGCATAAGTTCAGTCCAAGAGTCTTCAAATTCACAGCGAGCATTCTTGGGACACAGACCTTGGACAAGTTTAGAGATGGCTAACCTTGACCTATTTTAAGAGGTTGAAAAGTCACATTCTGTTTCATTGTGTGTGTGTTTTTTTTTTTTTTTTTTTTGGAGGGGCGAGAGTGATAGCCAATCAGAGTAGAGCAGCACCGTGATATCAGTGAATGGTCTCACTAGCTGCAAACTCAGTTTCATTTGTGTGTAAATATAGCATCTTTGTCATATATTATGTAAATGCTAGCGAGAAATAAACACTTTTAAAACTGAAAATGCTGGGGGTTTTTTTTTGGGGGGGGGGGGTTGGAACCTGATAACACCTCTCATGTGATTTACAAGACATTTCGTGGATGTTAGCATGGTGACATCACAGGCTGGTCTAGCTAGCTACAAACTCCATTTAGTTTGTGTATAAATATAACCTTTTTGTCATATATTATGTTAAAGCTGGTGAGAAATAAACACTTCTAAAACTGAAAATGCTGTTTTTGTAGCCTAATAAGGCCTCTGGAGTTATTTACAAGACATTTCACAGATGTCAACGTACACGCTAACTTCCGCTCTTTGTCAAAAGCTCATGTATACACACACCCTCCTGCAGATGCCGTTAAAACATAAATATTGTTCATGATTGATTGATAGAGGAGCTTTATTGAACATGTACACATTGTACGTAAGACAAAAGCATCTTAATTAATGTAAATAACAATAAATGTACAATTCACACACACACATGTATGTATATATATATATATGTATGTGTGTGTGTATACTTTACACTGGGATACCAATTAAACAACTGCAAATTATACAGAAGACAGTCCTCATACGGCCAAAGGTATTTTATTTTAGTGTTATTTTTAAATATAGAATTCAAGAAAAAACATTTTGGAACAATCTGTTCAGTCGCATAATAGCCTAAAGAACATAGGATATACATATTTCATGGTCAGTAGAATTGACCATGAAATAGTTTCATTGGAATGCAGTCACTGAGACGCATAGAGAGAAGGAGGCTGCTGCACACACATGCACAGGACCAAATCTTTTTAATTTTTTTTAAATATTTGATATACTAGCCAGTGCTTTAAGTGGCATACATGGTGACTCCACCAGCCGTCTCCCTGAGGGGACACCCTGGGTGAGCTACACATCGACTGACTAGATCTGCCACAATATTGTAACCAAAATTCTCTCTGTTAACCAACAGTTTAATATTTTGTGTGTAACATTGAATGTTGGCTATATTATGTACTAATGGATCAGGCAGGCATTTGTGCACAACATCCTTATGTCCTATTGTGTTTGAATAGGGATCTATTCCTCCACAAAAGTAAACTTTCTCAGTGCCCTTCCAGCATAATTTAATTTGTTTAATTGTGAAAATGTGGCTGTGGTTCTGCAGGACAGATAGCACTGCACAAAATTTATAAAAAACCTTACGGAACATGTGACATCATGTACACTTGAGCTATTCATTCCTCGTTTATATCCGGCATGGACTTTGAAACATGCATTTCCTGTTTGTTTTATGCACAGGGAAACCCTCTTTCCGTGCCTTCAGTGGACCTATCAGACAGGAAGTAGTAGTCACTCTCTCATAAATCCACCAAGAACACAGAAGACATTTGTGGAGTTTGTTTGTTTGTTTTTGACAGTCAGCCACTGTATCCTGAGGATAATTGCTAATAATCTAAGGATAATTGATGTGATTGTTGTCCCTTTTTACTTGAGGTCCACTGTGTTCTGAGTTTGTCCAATTACATGAAAAGCCTTGATTTTTTTCACTGAGATGTTCTTGCATGAGGACGGCACAGTGAGTTAGTAGTTAGCACTGTTCTGACCTGGTCCTTTCTGTGTGAAGTTTGCACGTTCTCCCTTTGTTTTTGTGTGTTCCTCCCACTTCCAAAGACAGACAGGTTAGGTGGAATGGAAACTCCATATTGGCTGTAGGTGTGAGAGAGTTCATTCAGATCACTGGTCTGTATGTCTGTCCTGCGAGAGACGAGTGGCCTCTACAGGTTGTACCGCTGGGATAGGCTCCAGACGCCCCTGACCTTTAACAGCACTAAGCAGATTCAGGAAATGAATAAATGTTCTTGTGTGTGCATGGTGAAAAATCAAACTGTGTGTCAATTGCTGAGGTGGGAAATGCTTTTGTCTCTAATTGTTGTCAGGTGACATCACCTCCTCTCACCTGGTGCAAACTGTGGCTTCTCACATTCACAACTGAGATCTAACACCCCCCACCACCACCAGCCTTTTACCCACACATACTCACACATCCTTGTCAGAGCTAAACAGTGGCGGTTAGGGGTGAATCCCATCTGTCAGAGCTCCATGTCTTCACAAGTGTCTGTCTGCGTGAGTAATGTGTGAGGCAGTAAACTGATTCAATTGGTCTCGAAGAGGCAGATGTCTTGGAGTTTTCCTAACAACAGCGGTTGTGGCAGCCTGTTCTGGTGCTGTGCCAAGTGCCCGAGTGCCAGCTGTGTACAGGCACTGCCTGTACGACAAAGGTTCTGAGGCTGCTTGAAGGTGGAGGCCTGTTTATATTCAAACCTCTGAGGGTGTGTGAGTCATTCTACAGACCTGTGGTGGCAGAGGGTCCTGAGAGAGAGCGCTAGTGAGAACGACTGAAAGGAAGTTTGCAGTTGGTGTGGAGACCTCAGGGGAATTGTTTGAGTATTGTTCCAGAGAGATGTGGAGAGGAGAGGGGGTGGGGGGGGTCAGTCCGCCTCTTTCCCTCCTCCATGTGAGTCCTCTTCCTGCTGCTCCAGCCCAACTCTCAACTGAGTCGCAGTGCTCTTGGAAAAGGGAAGCCTTTGAACACAAGCTCATGTTTTACACAGTGTTTGTTCGGATTTACAAGAACAGAAGGCGCTTAACTTTGATCTAATTAATTACCCCACTGAATGTTAAGTAGACCGAGTGGAAGGAGGTAAGGTAAGTTTCTTTTTCCTGTCGTCTAGACTTCATTGCCTTCAGTGATAAAAGATATTTGATAATTTGAGAGAATGTATTGAACCTGTGTGTTCTGGACCTTGTCTTATGTTGTGACTAGCTCAGATGAACCACCAACTGTTTGTAGGTGTCTAATTGTGACTGTTGTGCACACACTCGGTGGGTTAAGAGGTTCCGTCTTTTGATCGTTTGAGAAATGAGAAGTTTTGATTGCAAGGATAGATTATGTAGCACCACCAGAGAGGAGTAACGGAGACCAGAACAGGATTAGCAGTAGGCCGTTGGATTTGAAGTTAGTCCAGCTGCTCCATCCAAAGGAGGAGAATTAACCTGTGAACCTGTCTGTGCTGTGAAGTTCTACATCTTGTAGATGCTTATGTGCTGGCACCTTCATTTAAAACAACATGGTATGTGACAATGCATATGAAAGAACACAGTGTTAGGTTTCAGTCCACACCTGGTTTTCAAAATAATCCTGTAAATAATAAAATATAGCCACAACTTTTCCCTTTGTAGGGAGTAAAAAAATATTACAAGAATCCACAGTGACATGGGAAACAACATCCTGTCGCCCGATAACAAATATGGCTGCTCTTGCTGAGGAATCTGGTTTACCAAGAAGACTGAAAACCATTGCATCCACATACTCAGTATGTACTAATGTCAGTTAAGAACATACTACACAAATGTTACTGACCTATGTACTAGAAGTAAGAGAGAGTAAGTAGAACAGACACAATTTGGACATACTATTTCAACACCATCTTATCTGTCCTTCAACCTGGATCTAAACAGGTGAGCTACAGTGCAGCCAGAAAGTATTCACAGCACTTCACTTTTTCCACATTTTATGTTACAGCCTTATTCCAAAATGGAGTAAATTCATTTTTCCCACTCAAAATTCTACTCACAAAACCCCATAATGACAACAGGATTTTTTTTTTTGGGGGGGGGGGTAATTTTTGGAAATTTCTTAAAAATAAATAACTAAGAAATCACATGTACATAAGTATTCATACCCTTTGATCAATACTGTGTTGATGCAGCTTTGGCAGCAGTTACAGCCTCACGTCTTCTTGAATATGATGTCACAAGCTTGGTGCACCTATCTTTGGGCAGTTTTGCGCATTCCTCTTTGTAGCACCTCTCAAGCTCCATCAGGTTGGATGGGGAGCGTCGGTGCACAGCCATTTTCAGATCTCTTCAGAGATCTCTCCCCATCAATTGGATTCAGATCTGGGCTAATTTTACACATGGGTCTCTGGGAAAGTGGGCGGGAGCTGGGTGCAGAGCGCTGTGGAGCGAATGCGGTTGGAAGATCGTGCTGTCACTCAAAGATTTTTTAAATTTATTTTTTATTTATTTATTTATTTTATTTTATTTTTATTTATTTATTTTTTTGCTGATGCTGGTCCAGTGTTGTGCGTGCCAGTGATTATGCCGCCGCGTGCCATAGGTTGCCGACCCCTGTAGTAGATCATCCGAGTACCGTCTGATGACTACTAAATACCTTCTGAGTATTTAGATACCCAATGAAGTGTGATGTACTGTTTTTTTCCTACTATATAATAAGCTTGTGTAGGTATTCAGATGTAGTCAATGTGTTCATTTTATGGTGCAAAAAACAGTTGGTAAAGACCGCAAATCAGGATCCTTTCTGGGACGTGTAAGGCCAACAAGCCAAATATGACCTTAGGCAGTGTCTAGGTTTGTATCTATCTAGCTTACCAAGGTTTGTTTTCCATTAGCTGTGTCCCTTGTCAACTTTGCGAGGGGTGCCCTGTTTGCCTGCGTCTGCGTAACACATTAGGGTCCACAAGGGTGGTGCAGGGCTGCTGAAGTTGGTGGGTGAGCTGAGATAGTACTACTCTGGATCCCACTGCATTGCAAGGTGTATTTAAAGGCGTAGCATAGTAATATCTATGCAGCATGTAAAGCAGGTATTTGTTTTGACATTTGTCATTTTTCTTTTGAGAAAAAAAAAATCATTAAGTGTTTGAAGAAAAAATGTCTATTTTGGGGCTTTGTGATACATAACCGCTCCAAAAAAATGCAATCATAGAAACAGGCTTCAAATTATTATACAGATAACTTACTGTATTGTCTTTATTTATTTTTTTTGTGTTTGTCTAGATGTTTATTGGCTGAGCCAAATGGAAGTGTTTCAGTCCACACGATTATTACACAAAGAAATCATCTTTATTCATCAAACAATAAAATGACAAAAAAATATGTATTTACGAGGTCTGTCCATAAAGTATCGTACCTTTTTTTTTTAAACTACCGTATTTTCTGCACCATAAGGTACGCCGGATTATAAGGCGCGCCCTCAGTTAGCGGGTACTTAACCCTTACAAAAGGCGCACCGGATTATAAAGCGCGGCCTCAATTAGCGGGTACTTAACCCTTACAAAAGGCGCACGCTAAAACGGTGAGTTTATTTGAACTTTTTAACAACTTTGAACTACCGGTATATAACAATATTGTACTCACATTATTTTTTATTATGGTTCTGTCACAAATCCATCGAAGTCCTCATCTTCTGTGTCTGAATTGAACAGCTGGGCAATTTCGCCATCAAACACACCAGGTTCCAGCTCATCTTCCCTCTCATCATCGCTATCGTTTTTGCCTTCATCCGAATGGTGACTGTAGAGACACTTCTCCCGGCTGCTCTTTGTTCAATGACCCATTGCTTGAGTTGGTCTTCTAGCTGTGGCCACCTCGCTTTGTTTCCGCGGAAACTCCGTTTGGTCTTTTTAACTTGGCGCAGTTCATTTTCTTGTTTCCTCTCGCAGCTGCTCTATTCCCATGAACAACCGCGTAACTGATAGCCTGCAGTTTGAATTGTGCCTCGTAAGCATGTCTCTTCGCTGGTGCTATTTTCGGGGGTCCTTGGACAAACAAATGTTGTTTTGCAGGATACCTGTAGTATACGGTAACTACCGGGAGAGTGGCGGAGGTAAGTGTACGTACCACGGACTCATGGACTCTTCTCTGATTGGTTTATCGCTGGCAGCCTACGTACTCTACGCTACCAGCGTACGTACTTTACATATTACATAATGTTCTCCGATTGGTTTATCGCTGCCAGGGTACGTACTCTACGCTACCAGCGTACATACTTTACGTATTACGTCCCTGTGTCAGCGGGAAATGGTCCGATATTCCGACAGTCAAAGACAACGTCGGTCGTTTTTACAGATTTTGGAATTCAGTGCGCACATAAGGCACACTGGATTATAGGGCGCACGGCCAATTATGGTGAAAATTTAAGGCTTTTAGGTGCGCCTTATGGTGCGGAAAATACGGTACATGGATTTGATTCATATGTTTTCACGTCAGACATGCTTGAACCCTTGTGTGCAAGCGTGAGTTTTTCCACGCCTGTCGGTGACGTCATTCGCCTGTGAGCATGCCTTGTGGAAGGAGTGGTCCCGCCCTGTCGTCGGATTTTCATTGTCTGGAAATGGTGGAATGATTTGGGTTTTTTTCCATCAGAATTTTTTCAGAAACTGTTAGAGACTGGCACCTGGAAACTATTCGAAAAATGTATCTGGCTTTCGGTGAAAATTTTACGGGCTTCACAGAGAATAAGGTCTGTTAGTACAGCTTTAAGGACCCCTTTAAGGATGCTCAGCGTGCCGCGCTCCGAGCTGCGACGATACGGCACAAGCCACCGGACCATTTCTGAGCTGATGGCTCTGTGGATACGAGACCGTCGTGTGCTCTTTCTCTGGTTATCACAAGAGCTGGACATCAGCCATTTTCCGGCAGATTTCACTTTTAACAAGAGATTTTGTCATGGAAAGCCGCGCGGAGGCTTCGTGCGTCACGACCGATTCGCTTTGGAAGTGAGACAAAGGAACACCTCAGTTTCGGCGTGTCAGAGGACAAGTTTGGACATGTCTATCTCGGCTTTCAGTGCTTACCAGTCCAGTAAGTATCAGTGAAATTGTGGAGAGCTGGTCCTGTCTGTGTGGAATTTGCATGTTCTGCCCGTGTTTGTGTGGGTTCCCACCAGGTGCTCCGGCTTCTTGCCACTTCCAAAGACATGCAGGTTAAGTGAATTGGTGCCTTTAAACTGACCGTAGGTGAGAGGGTGAATACATTTGTCAGTCAACATGTGTTGGTTCTGCAATAGACTGGCGGCCTTTCTTGGATGTACTCCACTTTTCATCCAGTGATTGCTGGGATAGGCCCTGATCCTCTCTTGTCATCACTATTTGATATAAACTGGTACAGAAAATGAATGAATGACTGTTCGCAGGAAATGCAGATGCAATTCAAAGAGATATGTTCATTCACTCAGCATTTTTGTACATTTGAGTTGTTCAACACACATTTTGCATTAATATGTCATGGACTTCACAAAGTTGTTATGCCTGAAAAGTCAAAAAAGAAAAAATGGAGTGTTTAGAGGTCACCAAAATGTTGGTGAATTGTTGCTGTCTTTCTCACCTTTGTTCACTTAGGGCCCTGTCCCACTGGCGTTTAGGAGGATTTGCGGATGGAATGCGCACAAAAGTGGCCCACATCCGCCAAACAACTGCAATAACCGTGTAACATTCCTGCATGAGTTGGCCGCCATCCGAACACGTCCGTGATCATCCGCAGAGGCACGCATGTCCGCAGCCAGGATTTTTGAGCCGCTCAAAAATCCTGGCTGCGGATGAGATCCGCATCACTGCCTGAACACATACTGAAGACATACGCAGGACATACACAACCAACGCGCCACATATCCCCTATCATCCTCAACCGATGGGTTGGCGCGGCTTGGCAACGGACTGGGACAGCGTGCAAAACAGATATGACACGTGCCCAGCACGGCCACATCACGGTCGCAAATGGTATGTCGCGCATGCAGACAGAGTGGGCACGGATGAAGTAAGTGCATCACGGCCGCTGTGCTCCTGATGGGGGCGCCTCCGCGGTCGCCTTCGCTTCTGTTCCCTGCTATATCCGCTTTTCTTCCTCATGTATTCGCTGATCCACCCCGGGACATTTGTCATTTCCGCCCACCTTTGTTGCGGACGCTCAGCTTTTGTCTCCTCATTTCATGCGCAAATCCTCCTAAACGCCAGTGGGACAGGGCCCTTAGAATTGACTGAAATAACTTGATCAGTCAGCAAGCAGATGTAATCTGCTGATATGAGCTATGTGTAGATAAATCTATATAGGCATTTATAATGGCCAATAAATGACAATTATAGAAAAACAGAAATGTTGTGAAAGTGTAGTGACACGGACCCACAACAGGGGGCGCAAATGAACGGTCAATAGATGAGCCAAAAGGTAACAATTTAATGTTGTGAAACGTGCACAACGAACATACAGACAATCTCAGAATATAATTACAGTCAAATTACAAAGGTGACGTGTGGGCAGGCTCGAGGATAGAAGACGTCTGTCCTGAGAAGAGCCGGAACCACACGATTTCCGCCCCCACAGAACCTGGTGAATACTGGAGCCGCCAAGTCCCGAATTCCCAGGTGATCACCGTCCCCGACTGTCGGATCTGGTACTGCTGGCGAAGAACAAAGACAGTCAAGTGTGGGTGTGTGTACACCCAGTAACAATAACGGTGGGAATGCCACCTCCACCTCTCACTCAATATGTTGCAGAGTACCGCAGTGATTCCTCAGGGGAAAAGAGTGCCGTCCTGCACTCACTCAGCCTCCACAGAAAAAGGAACCGGTACTCCTGCAAACACTCACAATATACAGATATATTGCAAAAGACACAAACGGCTGAGGATATTACCTCCAATGAAGTATGATATCTCGGCGATGAGGTGGAGATGACGTCTGGTCTTTATGGAGTGCGATGATGAAGAATGTGTGACAGCTGTCAGGAATTAATGAGTGACAGCTGTCACTCCCGGCTGTGTCCGTGGCGGCAGCGCCCTCTCGTGCCTGAAGCCCGCACTTCAGGCAGGGCGCCCTTTGGTGGTGGGCCAGCAGTGCATCCTCTTCTGGCGGCCCACACAACACAGAAAGATAGATCAATTTCAGTGTGGCCTGCATCATTGACACATTAATTAAGAACACATCAAAAAGCTCCCAAACATCACTTACCTTTTTATTCAAAAATATTAACCTAAAAGTGTACCGATCCACATTTGTGTTGAAGTGCTGTTGCTCTATTCAATTTGCTGTATTCAAGCTAGATGCAAAAGATGACACAGATGGGATGTTTGCTGAATAGCAACATTGCCTATGATAATATTAAAACTGTACTGGGTGTTCTTTTATGAGTTGCTATCAATTCGTGCAAAATCAAGCAAACTTGACACAATATTGAACAGTTCAATAGCATGTTCAAAGGACGTTAAAAAAAGAGCTATAAGCACAGTAACTTTATCCAATACATACGACGAGGTGTAAGCAGATTCAAAAACTTTTTTTAATGACAAAAGAAAGTTTACAATTACACTTTATCATGGGGTGGTCCAATGTCTCACGAGGCTCTCTTTTCCTCACTACTCACTAGTTACTACTGTATATGCTTGGGATGCTGTGTCCATCCAATATTAATGCATTTCCAATATTTTAAACATTAATTGGCTCAAGTTGTGACTCTTACAATAGATAAAAATATAATGCAGTGCTAAAATACCCTCGGCCATATGAGCCTTGTGTTCTTTATAATTTGCAGTTGTTTAATTAATTATTAAGATCCTGTTGTCTTACATACAATTTGTACATGTTCAATAAAGCCTTTCTATTAATCAGTCAATCAAAAATAATATTTACGTTTTAACAACGTCTGCCACCCTTCTCACAGTGCCGCTCTCATTGGACCGACATCTCTGCTATTTTGGAATTGTGGGATAGCTCGCGCCCACAGATTGAGCTCACTGGACTACTTTCACCATCCTGCTCAGCGTGCTGCTCTCGTTGGCACAACAACACACAGAATGTGTCTCTTCCCAGATAGATCTCTTTCAGTGCAGCTTCTTGTTCTGACTTTAACACGAAGTTAACACCCAGGTCTTTCATCGCCAACTGTAAATGGTAATCAAACCATTCCATTCGTATCTTTCTGAACTCTTCCGCATCAAACACCATCGTGTCAATGTTTACAATGCTCATAAACATATTTCTTAATATTTATTAAATATTTATTTCTTAAATATTTATTGCGGCCACTCTTAAAACTTCAAATTATCTTTAGAATTTTATTACTGGTAAATTTTAGAATTAATTTAGATGAGATATACTCATTTTCTCACAGGAATATATCACAATTATCTAGGAACTACGTTTTGCGCAGGAATTCATCAAGCATGTCGGCCACGGGCGCGTACTAACACAGAATACCCAGAAACTGGAGAGTTGTTAGGCCATAACGAGAGCGTCCACTTTTAGCTTGTCATAAGCTACGGTAGTGGCAATTGTGAGAGTGTGAGCGTCTGCAGGAGGCTTTGTGTGTGCGTGTACATGAGCTTTTGACAAAAGCGGAAGTTATGCAAATCAAGGAATATTTGTAGATCACCCTCTGTGCATTTGCTGGTATTAATAAGACATATTTAACTCCATAGGAAGTTAGCTTTGAGTTAGCAGAAGTTACCATGTACGCTAACACTGCAAAATGTGTTATCGGGTTTCAAAAAGAGCGTTTTCAGTATTAGAAGTGTTTATTTGTCAGTATCTTTTACATAATATATGACAGAGGATATATTTACACACAAACAAAACAGAATTTTGCAGCTAGCTACCAGCCTGTGACGTCACCATGCTAACGTCTGCGAAATAAGTTCAGAGGCGTTATTAGGTTTCAAAAACGGTGTTTTTAGTTTTAAACGTTTTTATTTCTCGCTAGCTTTTACATAATATATGAGAGACATGCATATAAGCACAAAGCAAAGTGGTTTTGGAGAGACCAGCCACTGACGTCACGGTGCAGCTCTACTCTGATTGGCTGTCATTCTCCGCCACTCAAACAAAGCAGAACAGATTCAAATAGAATGTGACATTTTAACCTCTTAAAATACCTTTTAAAATATGTCAAGGTTAGCCATCTTTGAGCTTGTCCAAGGTCTGTGTCCCAAGAATGTTCCCTGTGAATGTGAAGACTGGCAGTAATAGAACTGGACTTATGCTGAACACAAACGGACGAACGAATGCCAGGTCTTCGCAATACCCAAATGGCCATATGTTGGCCTCGGGTAAAAACCATTATGAATCTTGAATTATTTATTTTATTCTGCTTTGCAAATGCCTATTGATGTCTGAGAAGGGCCCATCATATGGAGAAAATGGTCCTTTATTTCAGGCACTGAGTGCCTATTAGCCCATAGCACCCTTTTGAAATATAAATCACCGTGTCAGTAAGTCGAGTTTAATTTAAAACTGCATTATGTCAGTATCATTTTGATGACTTGTTACAAAAACAACACAAAATAAATTCAGGGAAATCTTTGTTTATGCTATGTGTTTCTGGAGAAACGAATATCAGTCAATATATAGGCATATCTAGTTTTAGAATCATGAAATCTTAAAATCCTATCAGTTTTAAAAAATTGTGTATCATTCGGGCTCTAGAAATAACCATGCCCTGAATAAACTTGAGAGGGTTTCTGTAGTGAGTGTATTTTTTACGTTGCTGATTACTTTTGTTGTAGTTGTGGAAACTTGGATTTTTTTTATTTTTTTGATCAAACTGTAGATGTAGGGTTTTTTTCTTCTTCAGTTGATGTCACATCTCATAATTTTCCATGTGTGTCTCCTTTAGGGGTGTGTCTCAAAGATGGCAGCCTACACCGGGTTCTAAGGCAGCAATGCTGGTAAAGGTGAACAGCATGAGCCGTGGCCATCCCAGCCCAGCCTTGCAGCAGCACCATCGGCAGAATACACCGAGCAAAGCCAACTCCTTCATTTTGCAGCCCCCTGCCAACAGTACCCAAGGAGGTCACTTAAGCAACTCTCAGGCATATAAAACTGGCCCATCTGGGAAAATGGCAGCTGACTCACGTCAGGTGCATCATCTGAGAAAAGCCAGTAATGGCAGCTTCTGTTTGGTGACTTCTGAGAATAGCCATCCCAGCCCACATCTTCATAGGTCACAGACCAGTACGCCACATCCTGTGTCTCCTCAGTATGGTTGCACTGCTCCAATATATGATGAGCCAGTTTCAGACTATCCCATATATGATGAACCACCAATTGACATGGAGGTAGAGGGCGCACACCTCTACAATGGGCAACTGTTGTCTCGCTTGACACCTACCCAAAGCCTGCAGAAGTCCAGACTACTCCAGCACCCTGGTTCATCTAATCCAGGGTCCAAACACAAGAGAAATCCTTCTGCATCAGACTACAGTCCAGCTGGTCTGGAGTGTATCAAACATATGGTTAATGTGGATCCCAAACAGGGCCTCACACCTGGTTCTCCTGAACCCACACAAACCCCATCTCCTCCTGCAAGGCAGGAGCCTGTTGCTACCCAGCCTCATTCACATCCTCAGCCCCAGGCCCACTCTCTGCCCCAGACTAGGGGGCAGGTGAGGGACAGAGAGTCAAGCATCCCAGGACCAAATACACTGGAAAAGAAACAAAACTGGAGGATCTTAGAGGCCACTGTGCAGCGTGCCATGGAGGCACGGCACAGTAGACAAAGCAGCCAGGCATCACAGGACTTTCCCTCCTCAACTCCACAGGCAACAGCAAATTATCAAGACTCTGGCTACTCCACTGGCCCCTCCCCAAGTCTGAGACGAAAGACCAGAAGGAGGGTAGGAGCTCCGGGTGGAGTTGGGGGCAGACCGGGGTCAGTAGGCAGCAGCGGGGAGCTGTCCACCCTCAACGAGAGGCTGATGGCTGAGATGAGGGAGGTGGTAAGTCGCTCCAACACAATGAGGGAGGTGAGGGCAGGACTAGAGCCAGACGTGGGGGACATGGGAGTGGTACCTCACACACGATCCCCTGCAGACTCACTCAGGTGGTATGGAGGAGGTGAATCAGCAGGCAGATGTGCATCACGAGAGGACCTTACTGGTAATACCCGATCCCAGAGTAGAGCAAGCAACCACAGCAATCCTATGTTAAGCCCCGTGGAGATGTCAGGGAGGCAGAAAAGGACCTATGAAAAAGTGGACACTTTGGAAATCGGTGTCATCAGCCAGGCCATCTTATCTTCACCGGAAACCCCGGGTCCTCCCTCACAGGTAAGCCCGCCCCCCATCCTTTGTGTAATCTTAGCTGTGTGAGAGTCAAACAATGAAGAGTTAATGAGAAAATAGAGAATCAGAAAATTACCCATGCTCTGACTAAACCAATATTATGATACTTTCTTACTTGATTAAGAACTCAAATGTCTTTAATGTTGTTGTGTGGCCTGTTTATCCATCGCTGGTTTGTTTGGATTCAGTTTAGGTTTTTTCTGGATGTGTTCCAATAATTGATATCTCTTCAGATTTCCTGTCAGATTAAAGAAGAATTCTGTCTCAAATAAGGTAGAGTCGAAGCTTAATAAAGCATCTGTGAGTCGTGGGAATATTTAGCTGATGCTTTTGCGTTATTGTGTGTGTCAGGCCCTCAGAGGGTTTTTCAAAGGACTGAAGCAGATCAGGTTATTTTTTTAAATTCACAGCTAACACCACGGATTTAATTATCCTGTGCCATGGCAGAGCTCTAATGTGAATAGACACACATATGGAATGTCAGTGGTGTGTTATAATACTAATTTATTTTGGCTTCTCCCAATTCATAGTCTAGAGGTACAAACAGATTCAGGGCTTTGAAAGGAGCATCTTCTTCCTGGGAAATAAGAGTGCTTTTTTTGTGCCCCCTACAAACAAAAGTTTAATTTTTGTTGAAGGTGTATAGGAATCATCCCATGTGTCTGTCTCTTCATAACGTTTGCATGTTGTCCTAAACAGGTTGGTGAGTTTTAGTTTTACTTCCCACAAATGTGCATGAAGGAAAATTATTCCGGCCTGACATCTTGAAATGGAAATTGTTGGACTTTTGTTACTGGAGCTTGCTTGCTTTCTGTCTGCCTTTCTTTCTTAATACAAAGATTAATGATTAAAAGTTAATACATGCAACCATCTAGTACGGCAGAGCAGGGTATCATTTTGTGAGACTTTTCATAGAGCTAGGTTTTTACACACACACCCACACACACACACCCGTTATGACATATATGGGGGATATAGCAATCAGCTGTCCGTCCGTCCATCCGTTTTCACTTTTTAAGGTGCGTTTACACATAAGCAGGACGCGTTACGAATGTCATTTTTCTGTCATTCGTGACACATTCCTGACATTCTTAATGTGACTTAACGCATCTGAATAGGTTTCTTAATAGTGCGTGTTGGTGCGTGATATTCTTGATATTCGTGGAGCACGTTTTTGCCAGTCAAAAAATCTTCCACGAATGTCACACACCACCCTCATTTCGTCTCACGTCGTGGAGGTCGCAACTGAGCATATTGATCCGTATTGATTGATTCAAAAAAATAAAAGTTGGAAATTCATTACTCTCACCCCTTCATTTTATGATGCTTTGGGAAAAAAGAAAGCCTGCCAAATATTTTTGTCATACATTAATATTTAGAGGTAGCACATCATAGCTGAAGGTTGTAAATATATCAATTATCGCTGCCCGAGTGCCCGTGCAATAGGTTATCCATTATCCAGTATCTAATCACATCACTTATAAAGAGGATAGAAGTTAACCACCTGAGTGTAACTAAAGTATAATTTTATATTCAGTTTAAAACTATACCTGGGTTTAAATATTTCTCACAACAACATACTTTCAAAAATGTTATTTTAGGCTACAAGCTGAAAATTTTGCTTCAATTCACAGCTTCTTTTCTTTCAGATCTTTGGTGATGGTGAATCTAACATGAGATAAATGTAAAAAGAGACACTTGCTGACTTAACATGCTTAACCATTAACTGGAAACTTCAGTAAAACATGTCAGCTACTAGAAGTAGAACATTTGTATACCTTATTGGTTCCACCGACTGAAATAAAGGGAAACAAATTGCCCTCAAATGGGCAAATACTCAAGGTATTTTTCTTCAAACACACTGATTTGAAGAAAACTGTCCATGATGCTGCTGTGACCTCTATAGACATGGCAATTCCTTTTTGGGAGAGAGCTAGAATCCCACTGAGGGCAAAGCAGCATCTGATCACAAAGTTAGAAAAGGTGTTCGGAAAATGGAAAACATTGAAAAAGACCAAGAATCACAATACAGACAAGCAGAAGAAAGATGAAACAGTGTTTTGTGAATCTTTGGAGGACTTGTTTGCCATGGCACATCAGGATGTCCTAACAATGATAAAGTTTGAAGATGACAAACAGTTCCTACTTGCTCAGCGAGAGAAAGGTAGAGGATGCATGACAGGCATAGATAAAATACAAACTGCCAAAGAACAAAGAGCAGAAAAAAGGAAAGCTGCAGAAGCAAAATACAAAGAGAAACTGGAGGAGCCTGGACCATCTAATGTCTCACTACCTGACACTGTCTCCAGCCAGAGTGAAGAGAACACAGAAAGTCCAGATGAAGAATTTGTTATGCCAGTGCCACAAAAAGCCAGTAAAATTAAAGCTGTTGTAACACCAGGACTTGCAGCAGCATTGGATAGGACCAAAACAACAGACAGAAGTGCCACCTATATTCTGACTGAAACGGCAGCAAGTCTTGGTCATGATGCAAGCAACTTAAATATCATTATCATGTAAAGGATGTTCTCTTATGTTACACAGCTGTATAATTGGTTCTTGTGCTGATTCATACATTTTTGAATATTAAGTACTGCAAGGCATAAAGAATATTATTGTTTGGAGCTAGATCAAAATATATGTGGAAATATATAAAGCATAGACTTATTTAAATTTATCAATAATGAAACAGTATTTCATCAGTAAAATGAAAATGCAATGTTTGATTGTTACAAAATCTTCGCTACCCCAGTATGTAGGTATTGTAGGAGCATGATACATGTACGAGAAGAACTGCATCTCACAATTCATGTTTTAGTGTTAACTATTTTATGGGATATGAAAAGATTTGATTTTCCAGTGTATTGCCATAATTTCTGTCCTGACATATCAATATTAAACTGACAGAAATCATTTGGATATATCTGGAAATGACCATACTATATGACAAAGTTATTGCCAGCAAAATCTTTAAGGGCTGTGTGCTACCAGTAAAAATTATTAGAGTTTTATGAAATTGTACATGATGTGTTTTTATGTTAGGTACAAGAAATTTAGTGGGTGAGACTTGAAGTTTTTTGAAAAAAAAATTTTGACCATTTTTATGGACGACCCTAGTATTGATGAGTAGTGATCCTTAATAGAACGTGACAACGTTCGTAGTGGTTCCTGTGATGGTTCTTGGAGCCCAAACTGTCACGCGTTATTACGAAGTGACACGGAAACTGTCAAGTTGTAACGTTGTAACGCGGCGTCACATTTCACTGCGCGCCACGACGAATCAGTTTTCTGTCATGTGCGCACAATTAAACTCGGCTCCAAATGTCGGTCCACAGTTCCTGCTGAAGCTCCTCAGGATGCTCCTGCAGGTGTTCCACCTGCTGTTGTAACCGATGAGCGGGAGAACGAGTCTGAGCAACCAGAGGAGCGAGAGGAGACTCACGTGCTGCCAGACATCTCTGCACCTCCTCCAGTCCGGCAGAGGAAGAAGCGTGCGCACAATTAAACCCTGCTGCACAGGATTCAGTTTGATTGCTGACACCAAGTCGGCTAAAAGTCAAATTTCAGTGCTATTCAGCGTGCTCCTGCAGGTGTTCCACCTGCTGCATGTGCCTGATGTTTGGGAAAACACGCGAGACGAGACCCGCATGAAGCCACACATCTGGCTCTGTCCTCCTCCTCCTCCTCCTCCTCCTCCTCTCTGCGCCACTCCATGGCACAGAGCCCAACTATGCATGCAGTCACAAAGTTCTTCTGAAAAACTGGAGCGATCTGAATTTGGTTGGATGAAAATGGGTGTGTGTGTGGAGACAATTCACCTCGTTCACAACGTGACAGAACTTAACGATGCGCTGTTACGCGAAATAGCGCGATAGCGCGTAACAACGTGGAACACTATTCTTGACCGTGCGTAATGGTTCCTGATAATTCTCCGGCAACATGTGCCATTAATTGTAACGTGTGGTAACAGGTTGCAGCAGTTCCTGAGGACACCTCACGCCTCTGCCCTGAATAATCACATTCTTGATCAGCGGCCAAGAATGTGTACTTCGTGGCATTCGTGACTTGTCGTCGTTATGTGTAAACGCAGCATTAGCACAATAGCTCAAGAACCAGTTGACCCATTTCATTCATATTTAGCATAAGGGTCTACTTTGGTGATCCCCTGAATCCACCAGTTGATTATGGTGACCTAGGGGTCAATTTCAAGGTCACAGTGACATATTCAAGGTATTGTCATTGCCACCCTTGTTGGTGCGATATCTCAAGAACCAGTTGACCAATTTCATTCATATTTAGCATAACGGTGTACTTGGGGGAATCCCCTGACATTTTGTATTCCTGATTTGTGGGGACCAGGGGCACATGCCATCTCCTGGTGACTCTTGTTTTAGTTGTTTGTTTGTCGTTATGTAAAAAAAAATAAATAAATAAAATCTAATTCACCCAGGGTTACCTAAAGCTTTTGCATAGGGCTGGAAATGGATAAATGGAGTCATTCTTTAAAGTATTGTTTTCAGAAACAAGGATCAGTGCTCAACTGGGAGCTCTGTGATAACAACAACATAGTTAATATGTCCCTTTGAAAGCCACAAGGCAGTTTATAACTCTTACGTTTCAATCTTACACCGTTGAATGTCCACAGGACATTTTGTAGCGAGCAGGCTGCATACCATCGAGTGTTATGGCCACACTCATCCATGTCATTACATGTCATCCATCTGCCCTGCACGGCAGGTATTGTATATTAATATGCCAGCGCAGTACTCGAGCTTCATGGGCCTATGCCATGCCAGAGGGACTCAGGACATAGCCTCCCTAAGTCAGGAAGAGGAGCTGCTGTGGCCCATATGGCCCAGGTTTGGCAGGGCAGGAAGAGGGGGAGGAGAAGTAACAGGAGGATGGCTGATACCATAGGTGCCACTGCAGCATTAGCATCTTAAACCGGCAAGCAGCAGTAATAAGGCCCTCTAAGTCTGCCCTAAAATGTTCTTCAGACCAACTATAGAAGCGCACAGACACACAGATTATAGTTTTCAATCTATAACTATTTAAATATACTCCATCTTTGAAGATTTCCCTCTTGTTAGCTGGCCATTGCCTAACTTCTGCAGAGAATTCAGAATCAGACTAGCCTTTATTCACCAAGTATCTGTTGTGAAAGTGTAGGAACACGGACCCACAACAGGGGGCGCAAATGAACGGACAATGGAGGAAGTCAAATAACAACACTTTACTGTTGTGAATAAGCACAACAAACACAGCAGATTACAATAATAGACAAAGAAGTCAATTCACAAAATGTGTCACGTGGGCAGGCTCGAAGATAAGAGATGTCTGTCCAAAGCAGAACCGGAACCACACGATTTCCTCTGCCACCGAGCCCCGGGAATACTGGAGCCGCCAAGTCCCGAACTCCCAGGTGGCCACTGCCTCCGCTTGTCGGATCTGGTACTGCTGGCGAGGAACAAAAACAGTTAAATGTGGGTGCGTTTGCACCCAGCAACACGTATGGTGGGAAAACCACCTCCACCTCTCGTCGGAAGAAATGTCTGCTATCCAACGCACAAGGTAACAAAGTATTAATGTCAGAAAGACAACACAGTCAGCTGAGTACTTTACCTCCTTGGTAGAGCGATATCTCGACAAAGAGGTGGAGATGTCGTCTTGCTGATATACCACTGCAGATCAGATGATTGGTGACAGCTGTCGTAGGTGATAAGTGACAGCTGTCACCCCGGCTGCTCCTGTGAGGCGGCAGCGCCCTCTGGTGCCTGGAGCCCGCACTCCAGGCAGGGCGCCCTCTGGTGGTGGTGGGCCAGCAGTACCTCCTCTTCAGCGGCCCACACAACAGTATCTCCAAGAATACAAGGAATTTTACTCCGATTTGAGCTGTACTCTCTCTGTACAAGCATATATAAATACACACTAAACACTAAATAATTCAGAATTTTAAAAAAAGCTAATAAAATGTGCACGCAAACATTTCTATAGACACCAGGAATGACTCATTGATTTGCTTAGAGTCTTATCCATGTTTAAATATCCTAATGCACAGCAGCAATAATTTATTAACTTTAAGCTGAATGACATCCACATAATAGTACAGTTGGGCAGATGCCAGTAGCTGACCAACATCATGATGTGGACATCACAGTGCCATCCCCACGCCAGCTCAACACACACACACACAGACTCACACACACAAACTCCATTGTCCCTGCTGTAGAGTAAATATACATTTATTTATTCAGTTATTTACTGTGATTTACCTGGAGATCAAATTGAGCAGTGGTAAATATGTACCTTAAAGTGTAGGTGACACCAAAAAATGTGCACAAATAATCACTAAAAATGATTAAATGTTGATATTTAAAAAAATACTGAACAATAAAAGTTGATAAGTGGGCAGGTGAAGGATGAACAGCTGTCTGAAGTTTGTGCTCTTTTTCAGCATTTCAGCCCTCAGCCACGGCTATATTGTTGCTATGTCATCACCCAAAGGGCACCTGCTGATTCATGCCCAAATCAATTGTAAACACGGTGGAGTTCGAGCTGTTTTCGGATTTTTTTTTTTTTGTGTGTGTGTGTGTGTATGTGGAGTTTTTTTTTTTTTTTTTTAGTCTGAAGGTGTTTCTAAAGAAGCCGTGGGGGGACAGCCTTATGGCTTTGAGCCTTATTTAGATGAAATTGAGGGAGAAGAAACCTTGGAGAAAGACCTTCAGTTTGACAACAGTGATGAGTTCAGAACACAGGATAGTGATGCAGGTTTTCAGCATGCAGGTAGAGATGATAAACTTTTTTGCCAGCTCTTTGGTCATAATCAACTGATTAAAAAAGTTTTACTATCTGTCACATCAGAAAAAAAGTGATGTGGATTTTTTTTTTTCCCTGAGAAACAGCTACATACATTTCAAATCTGGAAAAATGTCACGAGGGACTGAAAATATTAGCTATTTTTAAAATAAATATTGTTTCCTTCTTGAATACAGTTGTATACTGTACGTTAGTTGCGTAACACGTTATCATTAAATATTAAAACCATTCACACAAGGAGTAAATAATATAGTCTTACCTGTCCGTTTCAGTGAGATCATCTTCAGTCTGAAAATAATTTAATTTGTTGTCCTGGCTGAAGAAAAGTCCATGATGGGTCCAGTCTCTGCTGTACCAATCCAGGACGGGCACGATCAGCTACAGGTGTAATCTGTTAATTGAGTCTCCAGCTGATGGTTTGATTCTCTGCTGTGCAGCAAGTTGAAAGACTCATCTGCGCATAATGACTCAGTTTGCTCAACGAAATTATCCCATGATCCACAGAACAATAAAATAAAATAATGTAAAAAAAAACAACTCAGTTTTGCCTCTGTGTGGAGTGGAGAAGCCACAGACACTGTGCACCAGGAAAGGATAAATTTTAAACTGTTTAATTTTAGTCTTAAATACTCAAAAAAAAAAAAAAAACATTACATATGTCACCTACAGTTTAAGGAGTGACAGTCAGAGAGTGCAGAAATGAAAGATGGTGGCGAGTAAGATGACTGAGTGAGGCAGGCAGTTTATGCCCATGTTGGCAACCAGTGATGAAAGTTTTCTGGGAATTACTGGAAATCAGGGTTTTTACTCACATGGTGAACGTTTCCGGGTTATTTTTGACATCATAGCTCACAGTCCATTCATTCAGTTCATTTCAGTTCCACACCCAAACAGATGGTGGCGGTAATGCACCATGTTGGTTTGCAAGCCGCCAATAATTTCCAAAGAAGAAGGATTCATTTGTTTTGGACTTGAGAGTTTATGAAATCATATTTTTGGGGACTGCGCTGTTATTTTCCTAACGGTTTACTTTGTTGACATTCATGAGCTGCGTTTTTCTTACAGTAATCATACATTAAGTAGAGCTAACAGGTGAAGCCTTCAGCTGCTAAAAATGCTAACGCAGTTAGCATTCAGATGAGAGTTTAAAGTAGACCTGCATTGAAATAAATGTGGTCAGATTTCAGAAAGAAATAGCTGATATGTATTTATAAGACCCTTGTGAATGCAGTAAAGTAAATCTGTAAGCCCAAATTTGTAATTCAGCGGAGAAATCTTCGTTTAAAAATGACAAATTTGCAGCTAAAATTTAGCCCTCTCTGAAAACATTTTGTACAGCCATATCATTTCCATGACGTCAGGGACAAGACGACGCGCTCCCGCCTTCAGTCCGATCCCGCATTGAAATTGATTTTATCTGTTAGTAATGTTACTTATACACGTCCTGGTTTCAACATCCAAAAGTAAGCTGCAATGAATGTGAGATACAGATCTGTGTGCTCAGATCAGCAATGACATCGACAGCAGGCGCCGTTCTTCACCGACGCCTCGCTCTCTGCCTCCGCTGCGCTTACCGAGTCGTGCTCGGTAAACGCAGAAGCGGGCCACTCACATCGCCCGTGTCTGTTGTGCAGCCAGCACCACGTCCCTCTCTACTGAATGGAGGTGCAGCCAACTTGGCACATGTCCAGAGAATACGCTCGCTGTTTTGATGCGAGTGGCCGGTAACACCGGTTGCTGCAAGGACACACTTTCCGCAGCGCCGCAGGTCTCGGTAATCGGAGCTGCAGAGCTCCGTGGCCGCTGAGAGAGGTTTATAACTTTTTAATGACTTGGATTCTTTGCGGGTCCTGCCTCCGTACCCCGTGACGGTACCGGAGGCGAAAGACAGTAGATTTTCAATGCGACACCACTCAGTCAAACGGGCGTATGGAAAAAGTCCCCCAAAATAATTTTCAAGCACAAATAAAAGAAATGTGTACTCACCAAATGTGCCACAAGACAATATGAAGTTTTAAAAAAAGTAGATCCTTCCGTATAAGACAAGAAAAAGGTGCAGATGCAAACTGACATAAATCCACAAATTACAATTGGCGCAGTGCATGCTGGGAGAGGGTCTTGTCCGTGACGTCTCGGCAGCGTCCATGATGAGAGGGACAATTTGCGGAGGGCTAAATGTTAGCTGTAAATTTGTCATTTTCAAATGAAGATTTCTCCATTGAATGACAGATCTGGGCTTGCAGATTTACTTTACTACATTCATAAGGATCTCATGTGTAAATGTAAGTCATTTTTTGTTCCAAAAATCTGACTGCATTTCAATGCAGGTCTCCTTTAACCCTCCTGGGTGTAAGGCCTTTTTTGGCCATTTATCTCGCCTGGACTTTTTTTTTAATTATGCTGTTATAACAGCACCTTATGAGCCACAATCAAGTAGTATATACCCTTTTTTCAGGACTAGAAGCTAAATTTTCATAATATGCACACTTTGATCTATTTGCATGAAGGTAGAAAAAGGTATAGAACAAGAAATGCAAAGGAAAATTTTAGGCAAAAAATAAATCTTACAAATTTTTAATGGAAAAACACACTAAACACCAATGAATAAGCAAAGTCACAGCTAAAATATGATCTTGGAGGTCTACTTGACCAATGTGCAGAATTTTGATTTTCTGAAATAAGTAAAAAAAATGTTTTTTTTTGTTTGTTTTTTTCAATAAATAAAAAAAGTCACTCGTCCTGACAGATTAGGTGTGGTGGTACTCAAAAAAACACTTCCTGTCAGCCACCAGGCACAGAGGGACATCACATAGAAAACACTTGGGTGGGTGGGGGATTCTTCAGGCTGGACAGGAGATGTAGGTGGAGATTCTTGAGGCTCATCACTAAAAAAAAAAAAGAGAAATAAGTTACTTTGTGTATCTTCTAATACCTTTCATTATACTTTTATTATATTATAACAATATAGCATTTACACTGTAATCTCACAAAGACAAGTCAGCAAAATTATTGACTTCATCCCCCAGGGGCCACACCTAAGTACCCCCATCCCCCCCTGGGTCAAAGGTGTGAAAAAGTGTGACAGACAGGAACAAAAGAGCTCCAAGTAAACTCCCAAAGTAAAACTACAATCTTACAGTCAGTACACATACATTACAGTATATGTGTGCATACGAGTGTAGAATCACTCAAATGTGAGTTTCACATAGTCTGTTCACATAACAAATGCATAGATGCACATGTTCATATTGTTTACACTGCTGGGCAGAGGAAAACTGCATATTCTCCAAAAAAAAAAAAAAAAACATACACATAATGCACTGCTGTTTATCACAATTTACTACAGATATAATAGTTTTACTGCACTTCTTATTACCTATAATCATTTGGATACTCACTCCTCAACTGGATCCAAACGCACAAGATAGTCCAGCTCCTCGTCGGTGTAAAAACTCTCCTCACCCAATGAGCCATCGCTGTCGTCAAAAATCTGCTGCAAAGCTTCCTGGATGGTGAAAGTTTATCTTTGCTATTCTTGCTTCTTCCCAGAAAAAGTATATCAGTTGCGCGCAGCTCTGCGCATAAAGGCACTGGGGCGCATGGAGATGCGTCCTTATTTTATCATAGCAACCGAGTCCAGAGCCGTTTCTGGTTCATGACATCATTACCGTCACTGTACTGGGTTTGTGCCGTTCTGTAGTATATCTATTGTTTGTGCAGTGCACATGCGTAATAAGCGAAGTGCGCATCTCAGGCCGCGCGGTGCATTATGGGTAGGCTAAATTTTTCAGCTACCAACCCACAAGCTATGGCAGCGGAAAGCAGTGAGGAGTGCTGTGATTTGGATAATTTCAACCTCTGGAAAGCTGATGATTTAAAGCGTTTTTGTAAGCTCCGCAGATTACCTGTTACAACTGTTCATCCTGGCATCATCATCGACGCAGCCTATGTCTCCCTACACTTGACATTGATTGGTTTGTAGAAAGGCGTATGTCTACTGTAGGCTTGCTTCAGTTTGGTGGGTAGTTCCTTTTGAATGACTTTACTTCTTTTTTTATAATTTTTATTTTCAAATGCAGGTCACAGACTTAAGGTACAAAAATACATTTGTTTGGTTTTTTATAACAAGAACCGAACAGAACCTCATAACTACCCATAACACCCTCCCTCCTCCCCAACCCATGACCCTCTATTCTGTATAAGTAACTCAAAAATTAAATGAAAATTGAATCTAAAAGAAGTGACAACCAGAATGACTTTACTTCTTTTTTTTTATAATTTTTATTTTCAAATGCAGGTCACAGACTTAAGGTACAAAAATACATTTGTTTTTTGTTTTTTTTTGTTTTGTTTTGTTTTATAACAAGAACCTAACAGAACCTCATAACTACCCATAACACCCTCCCTCCTCCCCAACCCATGACCCTCTATTCTGTATAAGTAACTCAAAAATTAAATGAAAATTGAATCTAAAAGAAGTGACAACCAGAATGACTTTACTTCTTTTTTTTATCGTTTTTATTTTCAAATGCAGGTCACAGACGTAAGGTACAAAAATACATTTGGTATTATTTTTTTTGTTTGTTTTTTTTTTTATAACAAGAACCAAACAGAACCTCATAACTACCCATAACGCCCTCCTTCCTCCCCAACCCATGACCCTCTATTCTTTATAAGTAACTCATAAATTAAATGAAAATCGAAACTAAAAGAAGTGACAACCAGAATTACTTTACTTCTTCTCACCAAATTGCAGTTAAAGTCTTAATTTGAACTCCCCATGTATTCTCACAGCTTATTTTTACTACTTTTATTTCTTTTCTTCTTCGCCTGTTTAGTAGGTAATGATAACATGCCTCAGCTTCCTGTAATTGGTCCAAAAGACCAAACTACCCAAAAAGTGTAGTCACATTGCAAACAAACGGTTCAGTGTGATCCAGACCGAGGCCACCTCTGTTGTCTGAACCACATTTCGGTCCTTTGTTTCCAGACCTTGGTCTGAGCCAGATTTCTTACATCATATCTTCTATATCTATATTTTCACAGAAAACTGAAAAGTCCAAAGGTCCTAACCAAACAAAGTAGACTGGAAAGTACCATTAAAAAACAAAAAAAACAAAAAAAAAAAAACACTTTTTCTGACTTCTGCCAAATGGTTGGTTGCACTGACTGAAAAACTAATTGTACCTGGCTCCCTTTTTCGCTACAAAAACATTTGTTTGCATTTGATCTCCTAACGTTGACCCCTATCAGCTATTTAAAACAAAACAAAAACTTACTAATGCGACTGGATGGACTCCCTGCTGATGTTGAGCCACAGAGATCTGTAGCATTTAATTGAGAAACCTCAGATCTAAACTCCAGCTTGTCGGGAACTCTTCAGCTCCGAACTGCATCAGGGTCTCATTGAAAGGATATGTCACTGTTTTATGTTCCGTTAGTCAGTCTGAACTTTGATTCTGGCCTGCTTTTGTGTTGTTCCTGGCTGTTTGCAGAGTGTATCTGGTTTACGCACTTTTTCTGTAAAGAGACAGTTTTGTCCTTTTGGCCATAAATTCCTCTGCAGGAATTGCAATCAGCTCTTGTGTAGAACTCGGGTCTAGTTTTTCAAGAGTGGTGAGTCTGAGGTCTACTGTTGGGTCACCCGCTGCAGAGGCCGTTCTCCTCACACCGTCATCATGTTTTCCAACTTTTGGAATAAATGTGCTGGTCCTGCAGTGGTTCCCCTCGCGTCATAGCACTGCAGAGCTCAGTAGGGAGTTCAGCTTTCTGGACAACACAGTGGGACACTGCAGCTGCTCACACAGTTTACACCTCTGCTTCATTGATACTGCTGGTTCTGTCTGCCATCTTCTTCTGCTCTCATTCCACCTCTTTTCTTTTTGTTTCCTGCCCATCTCCTCTTCTCCTGCAGAGAGGTACCCTAGAGCTGCAGGCTGAATTAGAGAGCAGGAAAAAAGGCATGGTGGATGGGCGGACAGCTTCTCTGGGTCCTCACCGCTCCGCCACCCATGACAACAGAGAAGGCAGTGATGGGGCAGGACGTTCCTCCTACCAGCTCTCCTACGCCACGTTGCGACAGCCCCCATCACCTGACATGGGCATGGAGGACTGGGCCAGCAAGCACCTCAATATGCACACACAAGGCCTGTTCCGTCGCCGTGTTTCCATTGCTAATATGCTGTCGTGGAACCGTGGGTCCATCAAAAAGCCCATGCTTGTCACCAGCAATCGGGCTGTCAGGAAGGAAGCATGTGAGATGTTTAAGCTGGTGCAGGCCTACATGGGAGACAGACCTTCACGTCTGGACCGCCGGCATTGTGCCCTACTCATTGTCACCAAGTGCTGGGACATGCCGGGGCTGCGGGACGAACTGTTCGTGCAGCTGGTGAGGCAGACCACGGGCAATGCCAGTCCCAGGAGCTTGGCAGCCGGCTGGGAGCTGATGGCTGTCAACTTGGGCTTTTTTGCTCCTTCGCCCAAATTTCGCTGCTACCTGGAGGGCTACATCCAGAGACACACAGAACTTACCAGCGACAAGAAATGTGAGTCTCAGACAGAGCAACAGGGTGGGTCACCTTTCTTTCTTCTGTACCTCCCTGTTTTTCTAATTCAAGTTTTTTTTTAATCTGGTTTTCAGTTTTCTTGTGTAATTTTAATTAAAATGTAGTAGTTTTAGCCCTGTGCCCATTACTGAGCCTCAGAGATTTGACATGTACCGTCTTCTATGTTTCATAGTGACTCAGTTCATACTGGAACAGCAGGAACTGAAGCTGAAGAAGAATTCAAAGTCGAGAAAGAAGAGAAAACAGAACACAGAGGAGGAAGAGGGTAAATCTTAAGTCAGTTATTTTTTGTCAGCATGAGATTACACCTTAAAGACCTTATCTTGCACCTTATGCAAAATAGTGTCCAGTACAAGTGTCATGACTAGTTTCCAAACAACCCAGCTGTGATTTTCACACCAAGCACTCATGTTCTTTAAATCGTAAGTGCACTTGTGTATATTTATGCTCCCACAGGTGTGTTATTCTTAAAGTGAAGTGTGGTCATCTGCAGTGAGGCAGCAGAAAGCGATTGTATCATTGGCCAACAAAAACCTGGTTGTTGTGCGCAGTGTATTTATGGTATTTATACAGAGCAGTATTCAGATATGCCTTACATATGAGGTTCATAACACGTGTACTCTCTACAGGTGCATATAACAAAACTGAAATGAAAGCACCAATTAAATTAAAGCACACGCTAATGGAAAAACTACTTGAACACTATAATTCAGATCTGTTAATTTGCCAGAAAACCTCTCACTTCAAATCCATGGCTGAAAAGCAAAACACCAGATTCCAGTGCACTGTGGTTCTTGCAGAGGATGACAAATTATGTTTTATTTCATGTTATGCCCAAAACATGTCCGTGACTAAATAAGACTAAATACAACCCATTTTCACCCTGCATCTTACTTTCCCTCAGATTATGTGTGTTATAGACAATAAAGTGATGTTAAACAGACTCCAGATTTACTTTCACTGTGCACTTTTAGACTGTGTCATAACTCCTCATGATAGGGCCCTAATGCTGTTACATGTTCATCAGTTCCTCTTTATGCAAGAAGGAGCATAAAGAAGGTGGATGGATGCTTATGCGCTTCTTTTTTAACTTCTTTCTTCAGCAGCTACCATTTCCAAAAAGTGCAAGTCATCACAAATCAAACATAGCGTTCCCTGTAGAATGACCCCTGTGAGTGGGATGGAAAATCCATTGCTGCTTGATTTGTCAGTGGAGTGTGCATGCTGATGTACTCTTGCAGACACAATGAATGGATTTTACAGAAAATAGAACTGAAAAAAGTAGGATGAGAATTTCAGATGTTTCTGTGCGTGTATCACAATGGACTGCAGTGTGAATCATACCAGTGATCTCTCAGTCACTTGCACATCAGTCAGCCATTTAAAGAATACCTACTCACTGGCACGTGCACTGTAGATAATGTCACCAGTGAGAAACCCTATCGTCTCACAGCAGACATGACAGTGGTGGGCTCATACATTGTTCCTTAGTGACTCAGCCTCAGTGCTTTCAGCTGAAAAGCTCCATCTGAGTGAGAGGTCAGCAACGCAGTCGACTGAGCAAGTCTGACTAACTCATAAAGGCCTTACGCCAAAAACCAAAAACACAGAAAGATAATCATAGCTAATGTTTGCTAGACAGGAGAACCATGACCAACTGTGACCAGTGGCGGTGGGAATCATATGAAGGAACTAGAGGCCTTTTGTCAGACCTGGTCTGGGTTTGAGTTCCTACGGGGCTCCATTAGATTCAGATACTTGAATGGTTTAGACAAGGCTGACTGCTACAGCTAATAAAGAATCACCAAGACGAGACTCGCGCTGACTCCTCGATGTCCTTTAATGGTTCTGTCTTATGTTGTTAAGTTTAGCTTCAGCCTGTGTGCCAACAGGTGTCATGCAGTTCTCTGTCTCATACAGTACATTCGGGCTTTTAATGAGCTCATGTTTCTCCTGGGCTTCGGTTGCCTGGTTGTTGTTGTTTTCATGCCGTCCAGCTTGATGTAAATATAGACCACCGGGACTGTTCAAACCACTTCACAGTGCAGGGGTCTGCACACTTTTTTTTTTTCTCCTGTCAGTAAACAGCCACTGCCTCGGGGAGAAAGTTCGTCTTCAAGATCAAGGGCAAATTTGTTGTACAAACTTTCTAATTAGACATAATTACAGTTAAATGTGGTTAGATTAGAAACGGTTACCTGTTTACAATCCACGTGATGTGATAGTGTGTTATCAATTTAAGTCTGTATTGCCCTCCCATTGTGTCAAGTTGGACACTTGTGATGTCATCGCTGAGTGTCCTCCAGCTTTTCCCATTTCCTGTAAATGCACTGAGGGGGGCGTGGTCAGAAGAGGATGTGGGCAGCTGATCCCTCCCTTGTTGACATTTTGTGTAGCTTGTGTCTTGAAGTGAGCTGTCATTCCTCAATTGTGGAGCACTTGGAAAGTAGGTCTGGACCTCCAGTAGTTGCACTGGGCATTTGCACTTGGAGGTTTCAGTCTTTCTTCTTCTGAGCCTTTGTGTGCTGATGAGTCATCTGAATGTGGATGTGCTGCCCGGATCTTGTCTCTGGTGCTTTTTTCAACAGCAGTAAATCTTCCTTCAGCTTGACAGTTTAGCTGGGCCTCTTCTAATCTCCCATATGTCAGAATCACACTGGCAACATGTGTCTCCAATTACTACTGCCTGCTGTACACCCCCCTTCCCTCAAAAGCACATCTTGTCCTGTTGGTGGGAAAGAATTTTAATCAGTTATTATTGTGTGTTCAGTAATTCCTCATGGTTAAGGGGTTTTTGTTAAGAGTCTTTGAGGATATTGTGCATGCTGTTTCTTGTGTGGCTTCCTCAGTTCTTCATGTTCCTCTCCTTTCTGCCTACAGGCCTTCCCATTAGTACGTATGCCAAGTTCTGCTATCGTAAACTACAGAAGGTGGCTATCACTGGAGGCAAAAAGGTGAGCTGGAGTTAAAAAAAAAAAAAGAATTCTCAGACGTGTAGTCAAACCATTTAACTTCTGAGTGATTAAAATAGGTGGTATCAGTTTGAAAGTTGTGATTTGGGTCTTAGTCACACTTGTTACTACAGCGGAGGTGTAATTATAGGACGGGTGACACTGTCGAAGGTAGAGACATAAACACATGTCCATTCAGAGTGCTGTCCAGCTGCAGGCTCAGCCATGATTGGCATCACAGCCAGTGATGTACTTTGGTAGTAAATTGGCTCCTCCTTTTCCTCCACCACACCAGGGCCTACGTAAGCCCACCTTGGAGGAGATCGACCACAGCAGGCGGGCCATTATCACTCCCTCCCTGTTTGGCAGCTCGCTGGAGGAGGTGATGGAGCGGCAGAGTGAACTCTTTCCAGACCGCAAACTCCCCTGGGTGCAGGTTCAGCTGTCGCAGTACGTTCTGGCTCTCGGCGGGGCCCAGACAGAGGGTATCTTCAGGTAATGCACGCCCACCTTGGCGCGTTACATGTCTGGACATGCCTCAGCAGTGTAACGGAGAGTGTAGGCTCTTACGTCGGGGTGTGTGTGTGTGTGTGTGTGTAATGTTGTGTATGTGTGGGGTCTCCTGTATCACTGCTGTTCAGTACAAAGAGCAGACAGCAGAGCAAACAGCCTGGCTTTGCCCCTGAGACCCGTGCTGTTTCATGTGATACATAGTAATAATATGTGTTTACATTACTACAGCCTAAGCGTCGGCTTTGGAGCACATGGGACCACATCGTACAGCGTGTTTGGCTAGCTCTCACTCCAGACAGTTCAATTCTAAAACGTACTGTTTACAGATCTCCCTGTGAAACCAACTGTGCTCTTAAATTGGGTGGCTTTCCTGAGAAGCGTGTTGTTTGGTCATGTTGTGTTTATTCTCTTTTGTTTTGCTCTAGTGAATGAGTGAACAGAAAGTGAGGCTTTCAGTCACCAGGCCACATTTGAAGCCAACTGTGTGTGCATGAATGACAGATTGGCCACAGCATAGAAAGTGTGCAATAATAGGAGCACAGCTCCTTCTTGTGGCCATGTATTGTAAGTGACGTGTTGTGTGCCATCCTCAGAGTGCCTGGAGACATTGATGAAGTGAATGCCCTAAAGCTCCAAGTGGACCAGTGGAGGATCCCAGAGAATCTGTCTGACCCCAATGTTCCTGGTGAGTATGGGTGTCATTTATGGGAAACATTTGTTGGTGGGGTTCAGAAATTCATATCGGCTCTTCTCGCAAAGCCTCTCTGATGAAGCTGTGGTATCGGGAGCTGGAGGAGCCACTCATCCCCATGAATTTCTACAAGCAGTGTGTCACCAACTGTGATGATCCGGTGGCAGCCATCGCTGTGGTTCAGTCTCTGCCTGAGCTCAACAGGCTGGTCCTCTGCTACTTCATCAACTTCCTACAGGTAACCGCCATTTACTAAAGGACTGTTTACACCAAACAGTGCTTCCATCTTTAGTTTACTGAGTCATCACTGTGTAAACCTGCGTAAGCAGCATTTGCTTTGCCCTCATTACCACCAATAAGGTGCCTTTTAGCACGGCTTTAATCCTCATAATTACTGCTGCTTTGCAGGTGAGCAGCCTGCTCTGCACTCCACATTGAGATGCGAATGAGTGAATGTGAAGCATCATTTTAAAGTGCTTTGAATGGCTGCCTTTGTGTGGAAACATGCCATAGAAATGCAGGCCGTTTATTATTTAACACACAGAAATGCATCTGTAAGTACCCTGACATTTGCATGACTCTGATCCACACACTTGCATGCACTCTGCTGTGCAGGAGCGTAAACTCATCTGTTGTAAACCATTGCAACTGTGCGTGGCTTCATGCGAGTGTGCAAAGAAAATTTTTAAATGTTCATCTCTGTCACACATTACAAACAAACAATTAAAAATGCTGCGTCTGAGAGCGAGTAATTGCGTCAGTGCACTGCATCGCAGAGAGAGAGACAGAGGAAGAGACAGAGAGAGACAGACAGACAGACTGCGACGGTCCTCTGTGATTCCGGAAGCGATTAGTGGTATTTTCAACAGCCAACTCTGAGAGAAAATTATTAATCCTCTACGAAATAATTGTTTTATATACACAGCGTCCAGCGGAACAAAGAGCGTTACAGCGTCATGACGACGTGTGCGAGAGTGCGGAGCCAGAAGTCGTTCAAGTGTTAAGGCACCTTAAGAGTGGCGATTAAGAAGTTTTGAGCCTGACCCACAAAAAGTAGGGTATGGTTCTGTCTTTTGCATTTTGAGAAACCACCATTTCCTCAACATTACACCCAGTAAATCAAAATTTCACACATCCTTGAGAAATGTTGGTTTCTGATGTGCGATGTGGCTGCTGTCTGATTTCATGTATTAAATCATAGCACGCAATTGCGTGGTGTTACAGCGGGTAAAATAAGTACTGAACACATCAAAATTTTTCTCGGTAAATATATTTCTAAAGGTGCTACCGACATGAAATTTGCACCTGATGTTGGTAGCAACCCATGTAATCCACACATGCAAAGAAACCAAAACAAGTACAGAAATTTAAATTTATTACAGTTATCTGTAACAAAATGGAATGACACAGAAAAAAATATTGTACTCGTTATATATTAAAATAAAATATTGAACTGTATAATATTGAGTGTAATTTATTTTATTTATTTGTGATTCTTCCTGATAAATCTTGAAATCCTGCTTTTCTGACCTGAAAAATGCATTGGGGGGGGCGTGAAATGCACACATTCTCTGAGTCATAACCACAAAATTAGCAGCAAAAAAAAAAAAAAGAAAGAAAGAAAAATACAGAAAAACAAGTGATGCACTTCACCCTACTGGGAGGACCGTTTTCAGCAACTATCTGGAGTGCGGCCGGTGTCCATCAGCCAGGCGGAGCCAGATGACAGTCGGTCAGTGTGATCCGAGCAGACGCACTCAAGCCGAAATTCCTCTTTTGTATATAAACACACTTCAAGTTTGAGCATCAGAGCTTCTGCAAATTTGTCTGAGGTGAGTGAGAATTGAAAAATACATCTCCAACCTCAGAACCTGCCCCTGTGAACAAATCAAGCGCACGTCATCTTCTTCTATGGCGTTTAATGCAGCACTTTTATCACCTAACGTTAGATTAGCCTTAGCTGCACAAGCAATGGGTCTGATTATTTATTTAGACTGACCTAGAGTAACTCCAAGTACCTTTTTTAATTAATTTTTTGGTGGGTTCTTGTGGCATTTTGTAAATGTGGAAATGCGCGCCAGCCTTAAAACATGCTCCCTGTGAAGAAATCACATCGCTTTTTCTTTGGCAGTTAGGCAGCTGGCATCCTTATTGTTGCAGTGCTGCCACCTTTTGCATCAGTCCGTTATAGCAGGATGAAATCATCTGGATGAGTCCAGTGTCTTTCAAGTATTTAAAAACCCAACATAGTCTAGACAGAATTCATGAAAGTGGCTTTATAAAACGTTAACCAGCATTTTTGAGTAAAAGTGTATCAGTATTGTTTTTAACTTGTTCAAATGGTCCACTTTATGGAAAAATAGGATAGCAAGCTAACATTTTTGTTTTTAGCTTCTAAATGGACAAGAAAAAAATCATGGTAGATAAACGACAAATTTTAAGTAAAGCATTTAACATTCTGATGTATTTTCCTGAATAACATCATGACAAAAATCATACTACTCTTAAAATATTCAGTAAACAAAAATGAACATCTTAATTTGTCACTTCTACATGTTCTATGTCTTTTCATTAAGAAGTTATAACTGATGTTTGTAATTTATTGATTTAATGGTCGTGGCGGAATACTGCTTATGAGGAACAAACAAACCGTGTATGTATTCTGATGTCCGGGTTGGGTTTTTGAAATCATGACCAACATATAAATGAACATTACACCAAAAGAGAAATTAGACCAAAATAAGAATTAAAGACAAATATTCAACATCCACATAATAACAACTTGCATTTTTGTTGCTGAGAGAACACATATTTTATGTACTGTCATTCAAACAGCGATCATGTCCTGCTGCTTCTGCACAAATGCAAGCGGCAAGTGCACAGGTGTTATTACATTATTAAACAATATTCAAAACTGAGACAGCAATATAAGATCACATTGCACATGCTGGACAACATCATTAGCAAAGAGCATTAGCTGAAACACTGAAATAATATGGAGTTTATTCCATACAAAAAGAGTGGGTACCAACTTTACTCAAAAAAGCCGTTTCCTAAAAAAAAAAAAAAACGGTGCTCAGTGGTTATCTAGACACCGCCTTCCGCTTGACCCTATGTCTAAAATACTTCCTACAGAAACTTATTTCAGGCCTGTTCTTCTCAATTCTGAGAGAAGCTCTTGCCTTTCTCTGGAATATTTATTACAGTACATGAGAACACACTGCACTGTCTCTGGCTGTGGACATTCCAAACATAATCCATCCTGAGGATTTCCTAGGAGGAAGAGAGTACTGTTCAAGATATTGACTTAATCCTTTCTTTTCCACCCTCTTCTTCTACTGAATCTGTGACTTTACTAGTTATTGAAAATAAATGCTTGTCCTTAGTGTCCTGCTCCTAGCATTGCTGCCGTTGTAAGTTAATTTCCCTGCTGATAATACTGTTGCCATGTGCTTTGGAAAGATTGATACTGATGTCTATGTTTTCATTTGTCACAGCTTTTTTGGTCAACCTATCCACTTCTCATTTGTTGGGATGTCTATATGTGCTGGAAGCCACATCAATGTTATCTCACCCCTTTCCCTTACCACATCCCTAATCACCAAAATAATGTCATGAATGAGGTCTTGTCAACTCCTGGATGAACCTGTGCAAATACTATTGATGGCTGACAGAGTCAAGTCAATGTGCACTGTATTTTATTAAGTGTATTTAAGTAATATCACTGTGTGTGTGTGTGTGTGTGTGTGTGTGTGTGTGTGTGTGTGTGTGTGTGTGTGTGTGTGTGTGTGTGTGTGTGTGTGTGTGTGTGTGTGTGTGTGTGTGTGTGTGTGTGTGTCTCGGGGGGGGGGGGGGGGGGTTGCTGCGTCATGGTAGGTGTGGAAAGAACAAGATGATCTTTCCACAGATTTTCTCTTGGATTCAAGTCAGGTGATTGGCTGGACCATTCTAGCAGCTTTATTTTCATTCTCTGAAACCAATTGAAACTTTCCTTTGTTGTGTGTTTAGTTGTAAGTTATATCCTCCTGACTACCAGGATGTGTGTGTGTATATGGATTTGAATCACGTGTGCTTGCATGAGTCAACCTTGAACCTTGTGCGCATGCGTGAACTTTTTCACACCTGTCGATTGCGTCATTTGCTGGTAAGCAGCCTTTGTGTGAGGACGTGTGTTGTGCTCTCAGCGGATTTTCATTGCAAGGAAAATGGCAGAACGACTGGAGCAGTGCCGCATCAAATTTTGCCAGAAACTGGGCGACAGCCAGGTGGAAACCATTCGGAAGATTCAGACAGCTTTCGGTGACGATGCTCTGGGCATCACACAGATTAGGGAGCGGTACAACCGGTTTAAAGACGTCCGCACAACGGTGGAGAGCGAGCCACGCTCCGGTCGGCCATCAACATGCTGAAATGACCAGATCATTTCCAAAGTGAACGCTCTGGTGATGCGGGACCGTCGTGTGACTATCCGAGAAATCGCGGAAGAGGTGGGCATCAGCACTTTTTCGGCACATTCCACTGTGACAGAAGATTTTGAAATTCGTGCCGAAGCTGACGGCAGAGCAAAAGCACCTCCGTGTTGAAGTCTCAGGACATGCTGGACTCCGAAAAATGATGCCCACCTCTTCCACAATTTCTCAGATAGTCACACGACTGAAAAGCCGCCGAAAGCCGTCTGAATCTTCCGAATGGTTTCCACCTGGCTGTCGCCTAAGTTTCTGGCAAAATTTGATTCAGTAGCGCTGCTTCAGTTGTTCCGCCATTTTCCTTGCAATGAAAATCCGTCGAGAGCACAACACACGTCGTCACACAAAGGCTGCTTACCAGAAAATTACACAATCGACAGGCGTGAAAAAGTTCACGCATGCGCACGAAGGTTCAAGGTTGGCTCATGCCAGCACACGTGATTCAAATCCATCAGGTTTTTGCAAAAAATAAAAAGGTCCGATACTTTTCTAACAGACCTCGTATATATACGTATATGTGTGTATGTATGTATGTATGTATGTATATATATAATACACACACATTCCCTGGTAGTCGGGGGGATATGAAGTTTACCGGTGCTGTATGCTGAAAAACAGCTTGACACCATGATGTTCCCACCTACAATCTTCACTGTTGGTCTGGTGTTTTTTGGGGCTGATGTGCAGTGCAATTTATGGGGTGTATTATGGCATCCAAAGAGTTTAATTTTGGTCTCATCTGACCAGACATTATTCTCACAGTATTTCACAGGCTTTTCTACATGTTCTGCAGCAAACTTTAAACGAGCTTAAACATGCTTTTCTTCAGCAACGGAGTCTTGCATGGTGAGCGTGCATACAGGTCCTGGCGGTTGAGGGCATTACTCATTGTTTTCTTCGAAACAATTGTACTTGCTAATTCCAGGTCTTTCTGAAACTCTTCCCAAGTGGTCCATGGCTCTTGGACAACTCTACTGAAACATCCTTTCACTTCTCTGTCACAAATCTTGTGAGGAGCACCTGGTCATGGTTAGTTTATGGTGAAATAATGTTCTTTGCACTTTTAGATCACTGCCCCAACAGTACTCACTGGAACATTCAGAAGTTTAGAAATCCTTCTGTAATCAAAGCCATCAGTCAGTATGTTTTGCAACAATAAGGTTGCAAAGAGCTTGAGAGAGTTCTTTGCTTTTAGGTGAGGTGCTTCTTGTGTGACATTTTAGTAATGAGACACCTTTATAGGTCATCATTTGGGAATAAACCAGCTAATATTAATTTGCACTGACAAGGGGCAGGATTGCTTTCTAATTTCTGATAGATTTCTGCTGGTGTCTTGGCTTTCCATGTCTTTTTGCGCCTTACTTTCTTGAGGTGTTCAATATTTTTTGTGTCAGTTCACAATATTACACATAACTTAACTTGTGGGCATCTATGGTTTGATTTCTTTATATGTGTGGATTACGTCTTAGATTAGATCTGGTGAAAATTTCATGTCAGTGGGACCTTTAGAAATACATTTACTGAGTAAAATGGTGATATGTTCAATGCTTATTTTACCCACTGTACATTGATATTATAATCAAATTCCTTGTATGTGAGAACTTACTTGGCAATAAATCTGATTCTGACAAGCAGAGTGACGCATACAAGGGCAGAGAGGTGCGTGCGCACGCACAAGTGCATCCACTCACACAAGCTTCATGTTTTTAAAAGACCTAACTTTCAAAGGTGCGCACAGTGTATTGGAGTGGCCATCGAGAGGACAAAATAGGAAAAACATCATCAACAACAACAACAAAAAATTCCATGTGCAGAATATTTAGTAAATTTAAAACTTTAAATTATTTTGGCAGCACAGGAGGTCATTGGAAGCAAACAGGAGGCTGACATGGCATGTTTCTCTCTGAGCAAACAAAATCTATTCAGTGCTTAATAAATGTATTTCCATGTTAGTATTCACATAAACACAAATAGCACTTTTATCACATAAGGTCATTTTCTGTCAGGTCTGTGTGCATGTTCAGCAATTTGTCACTGCACAAACTCGTTCCATTGTGCACATGAACTAATCAAACATGGAAAATAATTACGTGTTTGACCACAGTTGAATTTTAGTTTTTATTTCTCACTCCGTTGTGAGTGATTGTACAGATGGAGTTGCACACCATGATATGTCCACTTTATTCGGCATTTCTTATGTAATATGCCTCTGACTTGCATTGACATAGCACTGTGTTATGCGTAGTGAGTGGCCAGCTTTAGTTATAATTCTGCATTCACATGTCGGCTGTAAGCGGCAGACTGTTGTCTGTGACAAACTGGATGTTCCATTCTCTTCAGTGAGAGGCTTTCGCCACCTCTGGCTGTGAAGCCTATATCCACACATTGTAACGGTACTTCCTGTCAAGACTTAAAAATTTTCAACCTTTTACATTTACTGCAGTGAAAAGAACAAACCAGATGAGGAGGGAAAAATAGACAGCATGCGATGGATTATTTAAGTGCAGAGAGTCACTTGATTTTAATCTGATAAACATGCAAAAAAAAAAGCCTGGGCTTCCTGTTTTAATATTACTACCTGCAAAATGCTAAAACGCTGTTGTAATTTTCAGTTAAATAAATTGGCATCCATATTGTTAGCATTAAAAACTGATGCCTCTCGTCGTCACCTACTGTTGCAGCAGATGACAGGATTCTGCTATAACCTATGACTGTTTTCTGCCACTAACATTAAACACTGCAGGTCAAAGGTCATTGTACACTCAGTTTGCTTATTGCTGTCTCCCCTTATAGGTGTTTGCTCAGCCGGCCAATGTGGCTATAACAAAGATGGACGTGAACAACCTGGCTATGGTGATGGCCCCCAACTGCCTCAGATGCCAGTCTGATGATCCACGAGTCATTTTTGAGAACACGCGCAAAGAGATGGCCTTCCTGAGAATGCTCATTGTTCACCTGGACACCAGATTCATTGACGGCGTGGTTTAGATTCTTTAGAGTCTATACCATAAAGACACCACAGATGCTGGACCAGTCTTCACCCACTGCAGTCAGACGTCTATAATCATGTATAAACGCTGACTGTGTTTAAACCACACTGGAAACTCTTCGGTGAGATATCACACCTCTCAGCAGGAAACAACATCACGGTAGCTTGGACTTTGGACATTGTGCTGTCCTGCTTTCTTCCTGGGAGACACTGCACATCAGCCGAGCATTAGCTGTATTTTTGATCTTAGAATCAACAGTGATGAAGAGCAGAGTAGCAAGTTTGGGAAGCTGTCGTTTGCTTTAAAGCCATTCTGTTTTATGGCTGCATTTTCTAACTGCTGCATGTTGACAGTGTTTCTGAATCAGCCGTACTATGGTATCAAACCAGGGTATTGCAGTATTGATTTCAGAGATATTCACTTGTACAAGAAAAAGATAACAGTGTGTGTCTGTGTGGGTGTGTTGTCAGAGTGTGAACACAAATGCTTTTTTTATCATGTACATAAAATGCTAAATATGAAAAGTAAAAGGAATATTTTAAGTGTGTGTTATTACTAAGATTGCCGGTGCTGTTTTGACAAGTTGTACTAATAGCCGTTCTGCTTCTCTTTCATTTCATGAGATCAAATAAAGTCACACCACCATAAATTATTTCTGACAGAGGACAGAGTTCAAAGCACAAACTGGAAGGACGTGTGGAGAGTTGGAGTGTGCAGCTCTGCCTTACAAAACGATGCGATTCATGTTTGCATACATAGGCTGCGATACGATTCAGGAAATATGGTCTAGTGGTTAAGCAGTGGGCTTGAGACCAGAGGATCCTCAGTTCAAACCCCCGTCTGTCCAGAAAATCACTAAGGGCCCTTGGGCAAGATCTTTAATCCCCAAATTGCTCCCAGTGTGTAGTGAGCGCCTTGCATGCCAGCACCCTGACGTGTGTGTGTGTGTGTGTGTGTGTGTGTGTGTGTGTGTGTGTGTGTGTGTGTGTGTGTGTGTGTGTGTGTGTGTGTGTGTGTGTGTGTGTGTGTGTGTGTGTGTGTGTGTGTGTGTGTGTGTATGCAAGGCATTACTGTAAAGCGCTTTGAGTTTCTGATATAGATGGAAAAGCGCTATATAAATGCAGTCCATTAACCATTTTTGGAACAGTTCAATGGGATTTGGTGTGATACGATGCAATGCAATACAATTCTTTGTTCAGTGTAGACATTAATTTTCCATGATGAATTAGAAAAGGCCAAAAGTTGCATTGCTTACCTTCAAACATGCATTTCATGAACAACCAAGAGACTTCTTCAGGTTTTTACTACTGTGCCACAAACTCTGCTTTGCCTTTTGTTCACCACTGGGGCAGCACCACATACAGCAACAGAAAGGGGCAGCGCAGAAGAAGAAGTCAGCTATCGTTAGCATAGCATAATATAACTTTCCTGTTCTGAACTGGTATGACTAAATTAACAAATTTGGAACTGAACGTAAAGGTCAAACGAGTATTATTTATCTGTTATTTCGCCTCCCACTATAGGACATGTTGATTGTTTTTATCTTGCAGGCAAAGTAAACGTTCCTGCGACCAGTCGAGCGAGGGCTTCACGCTGACTTCTGAACCTTCATAAGAGTGTGAAGATGCAGAAGTAGCAGTGAAACAAACTAAACTGATTTATGTTAAAATCAAGACATCGACGGGTTTTCACTACGTTTAGATTGATTCCAGGGCCTAAGAATCAGTGTAGTCATATCTGTTACTTTGAAATTGATTTTTGAGTCGTTAATTGTTACACCCCCCCAGTGGAGAGCTATTTTGCAACATGGAGATGTTACAGTCTCATAACCCTAAAATTCTCTAAAACTAAGGATAGGCAGACAGGAGTGTTACAACCACAGTTTGTGGGATTAACAGTAGCTATGCAGAACGCTGTTTATTTAGCTGATAAATACTCTTTACTATCTGTAGGAATGATGTTTGTGTGCTGTATTGTTAGTGGTCTATCCTTTTTGGCTCAGGTCATATAATAAAACGGGTGTTGGATGTGATAATTGTGTGTTGTCTGCTTTAAAATGAAAATACGAGGTCTATTAGATAATAAACCGACCCTTTTTTTTTAACTATATGGATTTGAATGACGTGCGATTACACCAATCATGCTTGAACCCTCGTGCGCATGCATGGGTTTTTTCACGCGTCGGTGACATAATTTCCCTGTGGGCAGGCCTTGAGTGAGATGTGGCCCCGCCCTCTCGGCTGAATTCCTTTGTTTCACACGCTGCTCAAGACGGCGCGCGTTGCTTTATCAACATTTTTTCTGGACCTGTGAGGAATATCCGAGTGGACACTATTCAAGAAATTAAGCTGGTTTTCGGTGAAAAGTTTAACGGCTGATGAGAGATTATGGGGTGTTTCTGTCGCTGTAAGGACTTCCCACAGAGCAGGACGTCGTGCAGCGCTTCCAGGCGCCGTCGTCGGCTTGTTTCGACCTGAAAACATCCTAATTTAAGGCTTAAATCACCCAGGACGTCGTGAGAGAACAGAGAAGATTCAGAAGAGGCCGGCATGAGGACTTTCCACTGTTTAAGGACATTTTTGAATGAAAGACGTGCGCGCAAATTCGCCGAGTCGTTTCCGTGACGACTCGGCAAATCTGTGTGCGCCGCGACAGGAAAAACACCTCCGTATTGAAAACCATTTGTAAAATTCAGGCGGCTTTTGATGGCTTTCAACAAGTGAGTAACTGAGAAATTGTTTAACAGCTTGGGCATGTTCCAACTTGCCCGTTAAGGTTTCCAACGGAGGTGTTTTTCCTATCGCGACCCCCCCGCGGTCGGGTCCGGCCCGACATGCGACTCTGCCCGCACGTTCTTTCATTAGAATATGTCCGTTAACAATGGAATGTACGAATAAACTCCTCATGCCGACTTCTTCTGAAAGTTCTCTGTTCTCTGATGACTTACTGGGTCAACAGAGCCTGAAATGTGGAAGTTTTCAACTTGAAACGGCGAGACGCTGCTGCCTCAAAGCGCAGATCGCCGTCCTTACGGCGACACTACCAGACCAAAATCTCTCATCAGCCGTTAAAATTTTTACCGAAAACCAGCTGAATTTATCGAATGGTGTCCACTCAGTTGTGGCTTACAGTTTTTGAAAAAAAATTTATCAAAGCAGCAGTCTCTGAGCCATTCCTAAACAATGAAAAAACGACGAGAGGGTGGGCGACTCCTCACTCAAAGACTGCCCACAGGCGAATGACGTAACCGACAGGCATGAAAAAACTCTTGCATGCCCACGAGGGTTCAAGCATGTCTGATGTAATCACACGTGATTCAAATCCATATGGTTTTTGAAAAAAATAATAAGGTTGGATACTTTTCTAATAGACCTCGTATGTTCAGTCTCCCACCAACCCCAGTACCAAGAATAATGTTCATCTGTCGGATCACGATGAGAAGGCTCATCATGTCTTCTCTCAGGCTTTGCTCATGTAAATAAATTCTGTGTGTACATATTGTTAATGCTCCTTAAGTGTTTACTAATGATCCAGGTTCAGGGTGACATTATTTGTTACTGAAAAGAGCAATAAAAGTGTTGTTAATTTCTCTGCTGTAACCGCCTACCTTTTGAAATGGAGGACTGATCCAAATGACGTTGAGTGCATATGTATGTTTACATGTGTTGTTGTTATATGGTATGACTGTCTGCAAATAAAGCTTCCACTGTTGTTGAGTCTTCAGCTGGTTTTTCTCACTGTTTGTTGAAATATTGGTAAGAAGGCAAAAACTTGTGATAGGATCTGTATTATTCTTTTCAAAACATGTTGGGCCTGTAAGAGGCACATATCAGGATTTGACATGTAGCAAGTATTTTTAAGCCTCTTATCCTTTGCACCTGTCAGTGCACAGGTGAAAGAAAGGGCTCACAGAAGGAATCTGCTCCACATCTCATTCCAGGATGTCACTCTCATCCATTTTCAGCTGTTTGTCACTTTAAACATGACTGCACAAAGCTGCCTCATGCTGTCGTATCACACTCTGAAAAACTTGTCCAGTTGAGCACGCATGGCAGCACAGAAGTCATCTGATGTGAAAAACAAGATGTAAAAAGATTAAATAAACTACAGTGAGTAGTGGTTGCGGTGCATCTGGAAAGTATTCACAGCGCATCACTTTTTCCACTTTTTGTTACATTACAGCCTTATATCAAAATTGAATAAATTCTCTTTTTTTTTCCCCTCAAAATTCTACACACAATGTCCCATAATGACAACATAAAGTTTTTTTTTTTTAATTTATGCAGCTATTTAAAAACACCCTTTGCTCAATACTTTGTTGATGGACCTTTTACAACAATTACAGCCGTACGTCATCTTGAATATGATGCCACAAGCTTGGCACACCTATCGTTGGGCAGTTTTGTCCATCTCTCTTTGCAACACCTCTCAAGTTCTGTCAGGTTGGATGGGAGCGTCTGCTTATTTTCAGATCTCTCCAGAGATGTTCAATCGGATTCAGGTCTGGGCTCTGGCTGGGCCACTCAAGGACATTCACAGAGTTGTCCTGAAGCCACTCCTTTGATATTTTGGCTGTGTGCTTAGAGTCATTGTCCTGCTGAAAAATGTACCGTCGCCCCAGTTAGCGCTCTGGAGCAGGTTTTCATCCAAGATGACACTGTACATTGCTGCATTCATCTTTCCCTCAAACCTGACTAGTGGAATTTTGTTTCTCATGGTCTGAGAGTCCTTCAGGTGTCTTTGGCAAACTCCAGATGGGCTGCCATGTGCCTTTTACTAAGGGCCCCTTCACACTTACAACCCCTGGCAATAATTATGGAATCACCGGCCTCGGAGGATGTTCATTCAGTTGTTTAATTTTGTAGAAAAAAAGCAGATCACAGACATGACACAACACTAAAGTCATTTCAAATGGCAACTTTCTGGCTTTAAGAAACACTATAAGAAATCAAGAAAAAAGATTATGGCAGTCAGTAACAGTTACTTTTTTAGACCAAGCAGAGGAAGTAAATATGGACTCACTCAATTCTGAGGAATAAATTATGGAATCACCCTGTAAATTTTCATCCCCAAAACTAACACCTGCATCAAATCAGATCTGCTCGTTAGTCTGCATCTAAAAAGGAGTGATCACACCTTGGAGAGCTGTTGCACCAAGTGGACTGACATGAATCATGGCTCCAACACAAGAGATGTCATTGAAACAAAGGAGAGGATTATCAAACTCTTAAAAGAGGGTAAATCATCATGCAATGTTGCAAAAGGTGTTGGTTGTTCACAGTCAGCTGTGTCTAAACTCTGGACCAAATACAAACAACATGGGAAGGTTGTTAAAGGCAAACATACTGGTAGACCAAGGAAGACATCAAAGCGTCAAGATAGAAAACTTAAAGCAATATGTCTCAAAAATCGAAAATGCACAACAAAACAAATGAACGAATGGGAGGAAACTGGAGTCAACGTCTGTGACCGAACTGTAAGAAACCGCCTATAGGAAATGGGATTTACATACAGAAAAGCTAAACGAAAGCCATCATTAACACCTAAACAGAAAAAAACAAGGTTACAATGGGCTAAGGAAAAGCAATCGTGGACTGTGGATGACTGGATGAAAGTCATATTCAGTGATGAATCTCGAATCTGCATTGGGCAAGGTGATGATGCTGGAACTTTTGTTTGGTGCCGTTCCAATGAGATTTATAAAGATGACTGCCTGAAGAGAACATGTAAATTTCCACAGTCATTGATGATATGGGGCTGCATGTCAGGTAAACATCATCAATAAATGCACAAGTTTACGTTGATATTTTGGACACTTTTCTTATCCCATCAATTGAAAGGATGTTTGGGAATGATGAAATCATTTTTCAAGATGATAATGAATCTTGCCATAGAGCAAAAACTGAAAACATTCCTTGCAAAAAGACACATAGGGTCAATGTCAATGAGCAGATCTGATTTGATGCAGGTGTTAGTTTTGGGGATGAAAATTTACAGGGTGATTCCATAATTTTTTCCTCAGAATTGAGTGAGTCCATATTTTTTCCCTCTGCTTGGTCTAAAAAAGTAACCGTTACTGACTGCCACAATTTCTTTCCTGATTTCTTATAGTGTTTCTTAAAGCCAGAAAGTTGCCATTTGAAATGACTTTAGTTTTGTGTCATGTCTGTGATCTGCTTTTTTTCTACAAAATTAAACAACAGAATGAACATCCTCCGAGGCCGGTGATTCCATAATTTTTGCCAGGGGTTGTAGTACAAATAAGTACAAATCAGGGTGAACCACGGTGGAGTAGCTCATATGAGCGAATCAGGAAAACATCGCGCCAACAGGCAGGCGTGAGCGATCCCACTGCGACGGTTTTGTGCACGCAATGGTGTCGTGCACGACACCGTCACAGCGGGAACACAGTGCGAGCAGCTGGAACGTGTTGCACCACATTGCGCCTCTGATGTGGAGAAAAATAAAATAAAAACCAGCTGTAGCATTAGTGAATATCAGTGGGTTGATATAAATAAAAGGGGACACAATACAGAACCCCGCGGTTAAATAACCCTGGTTAAATAAAAATAAATGGCACTCACAGGATTCAAACATACAATTTACAAAAGCTCTGATTACTAGACAGAAACTTTACCACTGTGCTACAATCACTGTCTTATAACAGGAGCATGAAATGCCTAAAATCAACAATGAAATAAACATTTTTTTCTTTTAAAAAGAGAAAAGAGCACCATGATAACTGACCAAACAGTGTTTGTTACGGCATATTTCTGCTGATACATGACTGAAAGTGGCGTTTTTGTTTTGTTTTGTTTTTTGTTTTTTTTTTGCCAAATGTGTTTATTAAAGTTTTGCAAATTTATATACAAGGTGAACAAACAGTAATAACAACTGAACAGTAAAGAACCCCCAAACGTTCCTGTCAAGTGAACAAAACAAACAAACAAACAAATAAAGCGACAGAAATCAAATAGCATACACACACAAAAAAGAAGAAAAAAAAGGAAAGAAGAAGAAAAAGAAAAAAAAAAGGACCAACATTGTTACACTGCTACACATTTATTCTCTTAAGACAGAGAAATATAAACACACACACACACACACACACATATATATATATATATATATATATATATATATATACACACACACACACACACACACATATATATATATATATATATATATAAATATATATATATATATATATATTTTTTTTTTTTTTTTTTTTTTTTTTTTTTTTTTTTGGTGGCATCTTGAACAGCTTGTTGTGTGGGCCGCTGAAGAGGAGGTACTGCTGGCCCACCACCACCAGAGGGCGCCCTGCCTGGAGTGCGGGCTCCAGGCACCAGAGGGCGCCGCCGCCCCACAGGAGCAGCCTGGGTAACAGCTGTCACCCATCACCTGAGACAGCTGACGGCAATCATCAGTGGGGTATATCAGCAGGACGGCATCGCCACCTCATCGCCGAGATATCGTTCTTACCGGAGAGGTAACGTATTGACGCTAACAAAGTGTATCTTTTTGGATTGAGCTAGGTATTTGGATTACTGTTCCAACGAGAGGTGGAGGTAACTTTCCTGCTGTTCGGAGTCCTGGGTGCAAACGCGCCCCCATCTGACTGTACTTTGTTTCCTCGCCAGCAGTACCAGGTCCGACACGCGGAGGCAGTGGCCACCTGGGAGTTCGGGACTTGGCGGCTCCAGTATTCCCGGGGTCCTGTGGCGGAGGAAGCCGTGTGGTACCGGTCTTACCTTGGAGAGGCGTCTCCTATCTTCGAGCCTGCCCACACGACACTTTTGTGAATTGACTGTTGTCCATTTCTGTGATTGGTTGTATTCGTTGTGCACATTCACAACAGTAAAGCGTTGTTATTTGACTTACTCCATTGTCCGTTCATTTGCGCCCCCTGTTGTGGGTCCGTGTTCCTACACTTTCCCAACACAGCTGCTATGAAACAGTTCTATGTTTTCCTAAATAGTCCAGAAAAGGTTGCCAAATCTTGATAAATTTGTCTGCTTTATCCTGAAGGGAATACCGGATCTTTTCCATATGCAAGATGTTTAAAATTTCAGACAACCACATTTTGAATTGGAGTACCGTATCAGTTTTCCATGAAGTTAATATAATCTTTTTGCTATAATCATACCATATTCAATTGTGTATAGTTCAGAGGAGCTGAGGCACAGAAGAGATCGAGATAACCCAAACAATGCTACTTTGGGATCTGGGGTTAAACAGTACTCATACATACCTTCAAACCACTGAAAAACGTCCAGCCAAAAATTATGCAGTTTTGTGCAAGACCAAAATAAATGGGTCGGAGAACCCTCCGCACATTTACAACGGTCACATAAAGAAGAGGTGGAAGGAAACATTTTGTGCAATGTAGTCTTAGAGTAGTGCAGCCTGTGCAAAATTTTAAACTGAATTAAATGATGCCTTGCATTTATAGAGCAGGACCGGATTCCTCATCCTTTATCTGTAAGCCCAGCTCTCCTTCCCATACAAAGAATTACACTGAACTAAAAAGAGATTAACAAACCCAGACACCAATGTTTTGGATTCAGGTGAGCTCAAGAGAAGCTTATAAATTGGCATCTCCTCAGGTAAGGACTCAAATTCAGGGATATTCTGGCAAACAAAGTTCCTAACTTGCAGATATAAAAAAAAATGCATTGCAGGCAGAGAGAACGTATCTTTTGTAGTTGAGCAAAGGAGGCAAACTGTCTAGCAACATATAAATCCTTAAGAGAAACAATTCCTTTTTCCTTCCAATTGTCAAACGAGGCATGAATATTTGTATTTGGTAAGGAATATTTTTTCCTAATTTGATTGAGCATTTTTATACAGTTTGAGACAAAATTGTGCACCTTAACATTTGGACAAGGAGGGCAGGGAGAGAACAATTTTCAACCTCTTCACTTTCAATGGCCACCCAAGGAGGAATGTCAGGAATTGAGTCCATTGTGTATTCCGTTTGCCAGTAGACCAGCGTGCGGCAGAGTGCTGCCCAATAGTAATGTTGAAAGTTGGGCAAACCTAGCCCCCCCATTGATTTGGACTTACATAAATGAGCCTTAGTTATTCTGTGGGCTTTATAGCCCCAAATAAAAGGAAGAATTATTGAATCTATCGATTTAAAGAATTGCTTTGTCAAGTAAATGGGCAACTTTTGGAAAAGGTACAAAAATTTTGGAAGTGAAACCATTTTTATTGCATTTATGCAACATACCATAGAAATAGGAAGGCTTCTCCATTTCTCAATATCCTGCTTTAATTTTTCAATCTTATCAAGATGATTATACTTAAAAATTAATGGTATAGCCAGAAATTTCCCCAAATGATTTTACCAATTCTAATAAAGCTGGAACTGAGCTTTCAGGATTAGATAAAAAGATAACCACATCATCAGCATACAGTGATATGGAATGATCAACTCTACCTAACCGGACTGGGTTAATGGAGAGACTGTTCCTAATCGCTATGGCGAGGGGCTCAATTGCAAAAAGCAGGGGGCTTAGGGGACAACCCTGACGGGTGCCCCGATGCAAAGGGAAAGGTGCTCATTGTTCTTGGATAGTAAAAATGGAAGCTGATGGATGCCTATATAATAACCCTTTTTGAATTTGCCAATGTCGATGATACATGATGTTCATTAATCTCTTAATGTTAAAAAATGAAAACCTATTAGGTACAAACCCAGTCTGATCAGGATGAATGATTGAGCTAATGTGGTTATTTAATCTATTTGCCAATAACTTAGTAAATATTTTCAAATCGGTATTTAATAAGGAAATGGGACAGTAGGGTGAAGGTTCCATTTCATCCTTCCCTTCTTTCAATAATAATGAGATGTTGGCATCATACAGGGGCGGTCCTGGAGGCGGGCCGACCGGGCAGCCGCCCGGGGCGGCATCGCGGGGGGGGCGGCACGAGTGTGCGAAAAAAAAAAAAAAAAAAGAATAAAACCGGGGGGTTGACCTGACGGGGGAGTTCATGGTTACGTTACGGCAGAGCGCCCCCCATCTCACCTCTCGCGTTAGGTGACAAACGCTGCACAGTGCAGAGTTTGTGCAGGGGGAGGGGGGAATCATTCAATGTTTGGACGAGGAGGTGGTCGAAACGGAGTAAGACATAATCATGGACAGGAAACGATCAAAGCCATCAGGTGCCCAATTTCGAAAGAAAAAGAAAGAAGAAAAGGAGAAACGAGCAAAGGAAAAAGGTATGTATTGATTTACGTATATTCCCGCAGCTTCACAGTGCTTTAGCGAAGCAAAGAGTGCAGCGAAACGAGACGACTCATTGGATAAATGCTGGGCTTTGTCCCGCCCATCGGACGCTCAGCGTGTCTGGGGGTCTATGGGGCAGTGGGCTGGCCTCGGCTGGCCCGGACGCTCAGCTTCTGCATGATGATTGGATGATCTGTCTGAGGCTGAATCCCTTTTTGATTGACAGTGAAATGAGCGAATCAGCGATGTTTTGGTGTAAACATCCGTGGGAGCATTTTTTAATTTTCATTCTGTTCTGAGTTGAACCGGAGACTTTTCTAATCCTCTTAGCGGCATTTTCTTTGTTCAAAACGACTAGCGACAAATCGAGCTTCTATTTCTGGTGGGTTTTTTTTTTTTTGTAGCTGCTTGTGTTTGGAGACTGATTTTTATCGCAGTTTCTGTCCCTACCGAGCAGCGGGTGCTGCTGAGCTCCTTCACCGTCACAAAGCACTCACAGGCGGACAAACTTCACACTAGCCTCGCGCCAGTCCGACTCCCAGCCAGCGAGCTAGCTAGGTAGCAAGCTGCACATAATGGCAGACAATTTGAATGTTATGGACCGGATTTTGGCGAAGCCATTTGATCGTCTTCCTTACGAAGAAGCCATGGCTGCTGTCATGACTTCAACTCTCAATGGTTTGCAGGCCAAAGTTAAAGCAACAGCCCCCAGTGCAATGTTTGTGCATTGCTATGCACACAGACTGAATCTGGTTCTGTCTCAGGGGGCTAAATGCTTAACTGAGGGCAGAATATTTTTTGCATCAGTCTCTGGGTTTGTCACATTTTTCTCAAAATCCACAAAGAGAATGTCTTTTCTTGAGTCTGTAGGCTGCTCAAGGTTGCCCAGAAATGCTCCTACTCGATGGAATTTCACATCACGGATAGTGAGCACTGTGGCAAACAGTTATGATGCCCTCCTGCAAACTTTTGTATATAGACTGTTTTCCTCTTACTTCTTTTGCACTTCTTGTTATTTATGACAAATTATTGTGGTTTGCCATTTTTGCCTTTAAAGAGTGTTAACTTCTTCACTTGTTGCTTCCTGTTACTTATGATACATAATAGTGTTTGTTATTTCTTCTTATGTGTACAGTAATGGGTATAGAATTTACCTCTGTCGTTAGTTCATTTATGATACATGATTGCGCTTTACCATTTTTGCCACTTTAATGTATAGGGGTTTTTTTTGTACATTTTTTGTCACTTCATGGTATTCTGTAATATACAGATTAACTTCTTTTGTTATTTATATGTTGCGACTTTAATGGCGGTTTAAGTCTTGTTCATTATGGTGAATGGTACTCTATGATAATGCAAAGTGCACTCTGTTGGTAAAACTGAATGACGTGCAATATTTTGACCATCGGGTGGTGCTGTAGTGCAGTTGTGCTTTCTTAAATACCTGTACTGTACATAATTGTAATGTGAAGTCACTGAGTCTTTTGTTTTTTTATGTTCAAAAACTTTATTGAAGTAATTATTGTTTATCTTTGTGTTTGTTATTGCAGTAGACATTAAAACCGGAAATTTGTTCTTGAAAATAGCTGTTGTGAGTTAATTTGTGGGATTGTGGGTGTTCTGGACGAAATTAGTGTTTTCATGGGTGGTGGGGCAGAGGTGGTGGCCACGTTAGTGTGCGCGGGGGGGCACGCAGGGGGTTTCGCCCGGGGAGTAAATCACTCTAGGACCGCCACTGATCATATAATGTTCTTGGGAATTCCTTAGTTTGAAATGAATGCTTAAACATCCTAAGTAACAAAGGGGCAATTTTTTCAGCATTTTTTTTTTTGGTAAATTTCAATGCCAAAGCCATCCTGACCTGCAGCCTTGCCATTGGGAATGGATTTAATTGCTGATACTATCTCCTGAATGGTGATTTCAGCATTCAAAGCATTACGTGATGCATCATTTAAAATTGGGAGATCCCACTTGTCTAGCCAGGCTGAAATGCCTCCTTTGGATTTTGACCTGTAGAGTTCTTCATAATACTCTTTAAATCTGTCATTAATAGCTTTAGGGTCTATTATAATTTCCACGGATTTAGATTTTATTTTATGTATTGCCCTGTTAGATTGGATTCCTCTCAATTGTCGTGAAAGAAGATTATGGGGTTTCTCACCAAGCTCAAAATGCTTTTGTTTAATTCTGATGAGTTGTTCACTTACTTTGGTTGATAGAATGGAATTGTACTCATATTTTAACTTCAGGATATCCTGCAGGACAGTTGAGCCGGGAGAGGCCTTATGTGCTTGTTCAAGCTCTGCTAGCTTAGCTTCTATATCTAGCAGACGCTGTCTACGACTCTTCTTTAAAGAAGCTTCAAATGATATAATATGCCCTCTTAACACTACTTTAAAAGTTTCCCACAACACCGAGTCAGACACATCATTTTTATCATTGGTCTTTATAAATTCTAAGACTTTATCCGCAATAAATTGTGGAAAAGATTTTTCAGTCAAAAGATGTGGATTAAACCGCCAGTTATATGCCTGCTTTGAAAAGCGTAAATCTAAAACTATTGAAGTTGGGGAGTGATCTGAAATAAGAATATTATGATATTTAGTGGAGATTACATAGGGTAACAATTTGGAATCTAGCAAGAAATAGTCTATTCTAGAGTAAGATTTGTGTACTTGTGAAAAATATGAATAGTTCCTTACTGTAGGATTACATAATCTCCATATATCAACCAAGGTTTTCAGTTGAATTGAAGAGGCCATCACATGAGAAATTTGAGAGGATTTATCTAAATGTGCATCTAGCACACAAAGTCTCCACCAAATATCACATGGGTCTCAGACAGATTGGGAATCATTTTGAGTATTTTACGAAAAAAGAGGGATTGTCATAGTTGGGGCCATAAACATTTAAAAGTGTGACATGAAATGAGTGAATATAGCCGGTTACCAAAAGGAAATAACCATTCGGGTCTTTGACAGTGGAAATATGCCTGAAAGGTACAGTCCTTTTAATCAAAATTGCCACCCCTCTCGCATTGCTTGAAAAGGTAGATTGGAAAATCTGGTTAGCCCAGCTGCATTTAAGCAATTGCTCTTTAGCTGGTCTAATGTGCGTTTCTTGAAGGTAAACTATGTCAGCAGATAATGATTTTAAATGCGAAAAAACTTTAGCTCTTTTCAACACATGTCCCAGACCATGCACATTCCAACTGATAAACTTAAAACCACCTGCTGTGTTAATGACTCAGGGATAAACCCACAAAAAGAAAAATGCAGTGTACCTATGCATTAAAGAAGCACAAAAATAAGAGAACATAAAAACATATAAACATATACCCCCCTCCCTCCTTCACACTTTCCCAAACAAAGTGAGAATGCATAGCCCACATATTCACGTAGGGATAGATGGAACAACCGTGCTATAGAGCCCCTCCGAGCCATCTGGATGAGAACAAATGTCCAAAGAAAGTAACAAAAAAGTCCTGAGAACAAACCTCCGAAACACCAAGCTTAACAGTTCAGCCTTCTTCCAGATGGTTCCAGGTGGTTCGGTATCGCTCTCATTGTTAGGTTTTTCAAGCTTCTTTCCTTTTTCACATCTTGGTTTCGTCATCTTGATGATGTTATATGAAAGGTGCGTTCCCGTCGGATCAAACACTGAGTCAGTTACATCGAATAGTGACTAAAATGCAACGAGGGTCAGAGGAGCTCTGTCAAGAAACGTCTACTCCATCAGGTGTTCACTAGCGCCCCCCGAAAGTGGCGTATTTTTCACACTGTTGGCTTGACATATAGTCCTGCGGCGCGGCGCTCACAGGACACACGTGTCGGGTCGGGCCCCTTGCTTGTCCGGCCCAGACACCTGTCAGACAGACGTGACATTTAGATGGCCTGCTGTGTGTGCACATGAACTGGCGGTCTGTTTTAGCTGGGACAGCCTGTCATTGTGCACGCTCTCCAGCCCGTCGCAAAAGTGACATAGGTATTTCCATGTGAGGACAGCAAGCACACACACACGCATGTCCATCAACACAGTATGTGTTCTGCAATTGTGATGTCCAGGACCAGAGTTGTCAACAGCTGCTGCTGTTGACAGCCAGCCATGCCCCCGTGCGTTCAACGCACAGACCAAGGTGTCACTCTGTGATCAGATGAGAGGCGCCTCACCTGCAGGGGGGGTGGTGCACAAACCACATGCACGCCCTGTGTTGGGGGGAATGCGCAAACACCATGAACACATGTTGTGGGAGGGGCCCACACTCTGGCACACCAAATGTGTAATTGGCAACTTCACAGTCGTGGGGGCACTTAGGACAGATTTCACCACCAGCTCTAAAATGATTGTCTGCTGACTATTGTTGTGCTAACAGCATGAATGGCCACACATTAAGCCTTGGTCCCACCGAATAATGAAGGCTGAAGAAGGAGCCACGCATGGAGTGTGGGGTGTTATTCGAAGAATGACCCACGTTGTCATCTAACACGTATCCACTCCTCAGTCCCACCGAATAATGAAGGCTGAAGAAGGAGCCACGCATGGGTGTGGGGTGATTATTTGAAGAATGACCCACGTTTTCATCTATCACATATCCACTATGAAGGTGCCACTATGTGCCTCTCTGTACCCCGCATGTGCCACGTAGCAGCCTCTAGTGAGCCACGACCACCTGTCATTACAGCCTCAAATGGCTCGCATCAGCCACACTAAGCCACGTAGTGCCATGATAGCACCATGATAACGCCATGTTGGCGCACGTTTAGGCATGAGTTTGGTCCAAACCTCCAGCCCTCCCACACCTGGTCCCTTTAAAGTGTGGTTTTCAATTCACAGATTCACAGCAGCATTTAAAGATGTCCCTTCTTTCTTTTTTTTTAAACGCAGTTCAAAAATAGACACTCCATCACAGTTCCGCAGTTGTGCGCTGTGCGCCAGGCTGCTGTCCACCTGTAATGCACCAGACCAGCTAGACCCGAACCACGGGTTCCTGGAGAGCCGCCTCTGCTCCTCGCTGGCTCCGCGGCTCTCTGGCTTTTTTTTTTTTTTTTTTGTGGCTTTAAACACGCAAAACTTTATGTTTGTCCATTTATTTCTGCAAAATCACTCTTTTGCACGCGCGCTGCTGTTGTCCTTTCATGGACAGCCGCCTCTGTGCTCTTTCTGGCTTCCTTTCCATCCGTGGCTTGCTGGCTTTACTTTTTCTCTTGCTTTAAGCACAATCATTTTTACAACGTGAATCCACTTTAACTTTGTGTTCGTCCGTTTATTTTTGCAAAAGCGCTCTTTTGCCTGCGCGCTGCTGTTGTCCTTTCATGGACAGCCGCCTCTCTGCTCTTTCTAAGTGGCTTCCTTTCCATCCGTGACTTGCTGGCTTTATTTTTTCCCTGGCTTTAAACAATAATTTTTACAACGTGAATCCACTTTTGACTTTGTGTTTGTCTGTTTATTTCTGCAAAAGCACTCTTTTGCGCGCGGTGCCGTTCTGCATACAGAATGACGTGCCGTTTTATTATATACACCTGTGGATCATTTTTCAGTATATATATATATATATATTTCTTTATTTCTTCCGCAGCTTACAAGTCACCATGATACAACTTTTAACTTTATGTTATGTCTTCAAAATCGGTCTTTTGCGCGCTCTCCACCTGTGTTGCCGCACAGCTCCTGCTCTTAGCTGCTCCACTGGAATTATTATCTTCCATGGCTTTAAACACACGTCCACTTTCACGCAGTCACCCAAATTTTAACTTTGTGTTCGTCCAATATTGACTGAAATATCACTCTTTTGTGAGCTGGCGTTCTGCCTAAATGCTCGTTTGAAGCGTGCAGTGCGCACACACAGCGGAGCTCATATGATCCATTAATTCCAGAAGTGATTAGAGGTATTTTCGGCATCCAAGGTTTAACAGAAAATGATTAATCCGCTACAGAATAATTATTTTATATAGAGTCCAGCGCACAGAGCCGGTGGAATTGTGTGCGCAAGAGCCACTCTATTAGATACCTACAAGATATTAAATTAACATACCTTTTACATACAACAGAGAGCAACATACATACTTTTACAGCTAGGAACTGTTTTATCAAGCTATAAAAAACATTAAAAATAATTACCTTAAGCTGTTCAAAATACATCACACATGGAGCAGGAAAGAGAGGAAAAAAGTGTCCAGATGAAACAGTCCTCTGTGATGCCAGAAGTGATTAGAAGTGTTTTCTGTTGTGAAAGTGTAGGAACACGGACCCACAACAGGGGGCGCAAATGAACGGACAATGGAGGAGTCAATTAACACTGTTTTTACTGTTGTGAAACAGGCACAACAAATACAACCGATTACAATATTGAAACTGAGTTCAATTACAACGGTGTCGTGTGGGCAGTCTGTCCAAGTCGAACCGGAACCAACCCGATTTCCTCTGCCACCGAACCCCGGGAATACTGGAGCCGCCAAGTCCCGAATTCCCAGGTGGCCACTGCCTCCGCTCGTCGGATCCGGTACTGCTGGCAAGAAACAGAAACAGTCAGGTGTGGGTGCGGCTGCACCCAGCAACACGGAGGGTGGAGAGTCCACCTCCACCTCTCGTCAACAACAATCAAGAAGTGTAGGAAGGTGAGTACTTATCCAATTGCTGTCCGGTAGTCAGCTGTCCTACAAATAATCAACAAGAATACAATTATAGTCACACGTATGTATAGGCGGAGATTGTTACCTCTTTGGTAAGGCGATATCTCGGCAAATGAGGTGGAGATGCCGTCCTGCTGATATACCTCCTTGTTGATTGGGATCAGCTGTCTCCAGTGATGGGTGACAGCTGTCATCCTGGCTGCTCCTGTAAGGCGGCAGCGCCCTCCGGTGCCTGGAGCCCGCACTCCAGGCAGGGCGCCCTCTAGTGGTGGTGGGCCAGCAGTACCTCCTCTTCAGCGGCCCACACAACAGTTTTCAGCATCCAAGGTTTGGCAGAAAATGATAATCCACTACAAAATATATAGAGTCCAGCGCACAGAGCAGGTGCAATTGTGTGTGCAAGAGGAGGAGCTGCTCCAAAAATAGCCTCTCAGGTCCTGCGAAGGTGCCAGGCGCATGGATAATGAACTTTTTGCAGACTCGTAAGCACCAAGGACATGCCTATCTCGGCTTTCAATGCTTACAGTCGAGTGAGTTATAAGAGAAATTGTGGAGAGCTGGGCATGTCCGAACTTGTCCTCTGACACGCCGAAACGGAGGTGTTCTTTGTCTCACTCGAACAGCGAATCGGTCGTGACGCACAAAGCCTCCGTGCGGCTTTCCACGATAAAATCTCTTGTTAAAAGTGAAATCTGCCAGAAAATGGTTGATGTCCAGCTCTTGTGATAACCAGAGAAAGTGCACACGATGGTCCCGGCTCCACACAGCCATCCATTTAGAAATAATCCGGTGGTTCGTGCCTGTCGTCGCGGCTTGGAGCGCGGCACGCCGAGCACTATTGTGGGCCGTCCTTAAAGCTGTAGTAACAGTCCTTATTCTCTGTGAAGCCCGTAAAATTTTCACCGAAAGCCAGATAAATTTTTCGAATGGTTTCCAGGTGCCAGTCTCTAACAGCTTCTGAAAAAATTCTGATGGAAAAAAACCCCAAATCATTCCGCCATTTCCAGACAATGAAAATCCGACGACGGGGCGGGACCACTCCTTCCACAAGGCGTGCTCACAGGCGAATGATGTCACAGACAGGCTTGGAAAAACTCACGCATGCGCACGAGGGTTCAAGCTTGTCTGACGTGAAAACACATGAATCAAATCCATATAGTTTTTGAAAAAAATAAAAAGGTACGATACTTTATGGACAGACCTCGTATCTCTGTGCACCAGTTTCAAATAAATCCATTTAGGATTCTATGCAAATTTCACCACATAATATTATTTCAGTGAAACCAACAATTACAAAAATGCATCAGCGCTGCTCGGAATGGAAAGCCTTTTATTGCAAATTACAAACTATGTACAGTTGCAAATAAGAAAAATGTAATGTATGTACTGTTGTAAAAAATAAATTAAAATATGGATTAACTAACTCCTAAAAAAGAAGAAATTAACAGTATGTACAGCTGAAAAAAAATTGTGAAAAGCAGGAATTATATATACGAGGTCTGTTAGAAAAGTATCCGACCTTTTTATTTTTTTCAAAAACCATATGGATTTGAATCACGTGTGATTGCATCAGCCAAGCTTGAACCTTCGTGCGCATGCGTGAGTTTTTTCACGCCTGTCGGTTGCGTCATTCGCCTGTGAGCAGGCGTTGTGTGAGCACTGGTCCACCCCTCTCGTCGTTTTTTATTGCGAATAAATGTCTGAACGATTTGGAGCTTTGCTGCATCAATTTTTTTCTAGAAACTGTGAGAGACCTCCAGGTGGACACCGTTCGGAAAATTAATATGGCTTTCAGGGCCGATTTTATGGGGATTACACAGATTAAGGAGTGATCCAGACGGTTTAAAGACCGCCCACAACTGCTGAGAGCGCGGAGCACTCCGAGCGCCGATCGACAGGCTCAAACCCCGCTGAAACAACCAGATCATTTCCAACGTGAAGGCTTTGTTGATCCGGGACGTCGTGTGACTTTCACAAAAAGGCAGAAGGCGTGGACATCAGCACTTTTTCGGCACATTCCACTGTTACAGGAGTTTTTTTCATTGAAAGAAAAGCGGAGGGACGCGCCACGGAGCCGTTCATGACGCAGCACAAAACCACCTCCGTGTTGGTCTCACAGGACGGCTTTCAGGAGGATTTCAGACGGCTGTTGGTTGCTTTTCAGTCATGTGATTATCCAAGAAACTGAGCATGAGCTGGACATGCCCCAACATGTCCTGTGAGGCTTCATCACGGCGTTGCTTTGTGCCATGCGACTCCACCGCAACGCGTGGAATTCCACTCCTCTTTCCATGACAAAAACTCCTGTAACAGTGGAATGTGCCGTTCATTTCTAAACTGGACGCTGTCTTGATCCGGTATGTCATCTGACTAGCACAGGAATTGTGAAAAGACGTGGACATCAGCACTTTTTTGGCACATTGAGACAGACGTGCGGAGGAGTTTCGCGCGTCGCGGTGGAGCCGCATGGCGCAAAGCAATGCCGTGATGAAGCCTCACAGGACATGTTGGGGCATGTCCAGCTCATGCTCAATTTCTCGGATAATCACATGACTGAAAAGCAACCGACAGCTGTCTGAAATCCACCTGAAAGCCGTTCTGTGAGACCAACACGGAGGTGGTTTTGTGCTGCGTCATGAACGGCTCCGTGGCGTGTCCCTCCGCTTCTTTTTCCTTGAAAATATCTCCTGTAACAATGGAATGTGCCGAAAAAGTGTTGATGTCCACGCCTTCTGTGTCATGATTCAGCCTTGTTGGGCCTGGCTGTTATTATTTTGAAGTCTTTTTTCCACGTTTGTGCTCTCTTTCATGCCATGTATCATAGTCATGCTTCAGGTGGTCTTGTTTCTTGTTCTTGTCAGGTTTTCATGTTATCATTGGTTTTGTTTCTGTCAATCATCCTCGTATTTGTTCACTCTTGGTTCCTTATGTAGCTGTAGTTTAGTTCTGTTCATTACATTGTGTGTATTATGCTTTGGTCACAGTTTTTGGTTGTTATTTACCTGCAAGTGTTGTGAAAAGTGTGATACATGGACCCACAACAGGGGGCGTAAATGAAAAGTCAATGGAAATATGAAGTAACAATTTAATGTTGTGAAAAGTGCACAACGGATACAGATACAATTCAATACTACAGTTAATTATGAAGTTGGTGTCGTGTGGGCAGGCTCGAAGATAGGAGACGCCTGTCCAGAGAAGAGTAGGAACCCACACGATTTCCACCGCCAACGGATCTGGAACACCCCGGAGCCGCCAAGTCCTGAGTCCCCAGATGGCCACCATCTCCAGCTGTCAGATCGGGTACTGCTGGCAGGAAACAGAAACAGTCAAGAGTGAGTGTGTGCACACACCCAGTAAAACAATCAGCAGGTAATCCTTTTGGAGAAAACACCACCTCCTGATCTCACTACTTCCTGGAGTCTTCAGGCAGGGCGCCCTCTGGCGTTGCGCCAGCAGTACCTCCTCTTCGGGCGGCCCACACAACAGGACCCCCCCTCAACGGGCGCGGCTTGTTGGGGTGACGATCGTAGAAGTCGGCCAGGCGGGCCGGGTCCAGGATGAAGCTCCGCTTTACCCAGGAGCGTTCCTCAGGTCCGTACCCCTCCCAGTCCACCAGATATTGGAATCCCCGGCCCCGTCGACGAACGTCCAGGAGCCTGCGGACGGTCCACGCAGGCTCTCCATCGATGATACGGGCAGGAGGCAGGCGCTGGTCCGGGAGTGCAGAGGGTGGAGGAGTGACAAGACTTGATCCGGGACACGTGGAAGACTGGATGTATCCGCAGTGAAGCTGCCAGCCTCGGCCGGACTGAGGACTTTGGTGATCGTGAACGGTCCAATGTATCTGTCCTTCAGTTTTTGTGACTCGACCTGCAGAGGGATGTCCTTGGTTGACAGCCATACCTCCTGCCCGGGCTAGTATGCAGGAGCCGGGGTACACCGGCGGTCTGCATGGTCCTTAGCCCTCATCCGGGCTTTCAGCAGAGCAGAGCGGGCTGTGCGCCACACCCGACGGCACCTCCCGAGGTGGGCCTGGACCGAGGGGACCTCGACCTCTCCCTCTATGGCTGGGAACAATGGGGGCTGATACCCCAAACATGCCTCAAAGGGGGAGAGGCCGGTAGCCGAGGAGATCTGACTATTATGGGCGTACTCGATCCAGGCCAGATGTTGACTCCAAGCCGTCGGGTGCGTGGCAGTTACACACCACAGGGCCTGCTCCAGGTCTTGATTCGCTCGCTCTGCCTGTCCATTGGTCTGAGGGCGGTACCCGGACGAGAGGCTCACGGTGGCCCCCAGTTCCCTACAGAAACTCCTCCAGACTTGCGAGGAGAACTGGGGACCACGATCTGAGACTATGTTCGTGGGGATACCATGCAGACGCATGACGTGGTGGAACAGGAGGTCTGCAGTCTCCTGGGCCGTCGGGAGCTTCGGGAGGGCCACGAAGTGGGCCGCCTTGGAGAACCGGTCCACTATCGTCAGGATGGTTGTCATTCCCTGGGACGCAGAGAGACCCGTGATGAAGTCCAGGCCTATGTGGGACCAGGGGCGACGAGGCACTGGCAGCGGCTGGAGGAGTCCATGGGCCTTTCTATGTTCAGCCTTGACCCTGGCGCAGGTGGTGCAGGCCTGGACGTACTCCCGGACGTCGGTTTCCAGTGACGCCCACCAGAAGCGCTGCCGGACCACTGCCACGGTTCTTCGCACCCCTGGGTGGCAGGAGAGTTTGGAACCGTGACAGAAGTCCAAGACCGCAGCCCTGGCTCCTGGTGGGACATATAGCCTGTTTTTAGGTCCATCTCCGGCGTCCGGGTGTCGTGTCAGGGCCTCCCGGATGGTCTTCTCTACGTCCCAGGTGAGGGTTGCGACGACAGTGGACTCGGGGATGATGGTGTCCAGTGGATCCGACAGCTCTGGCTTGACCTCCTCTTCATGCACCCGGGACAATGCATTGGACCGTTGGTTCTTAGTCCCGGGGCGATACGTGATCTGGAAGTCAAACCGACCGAAGAACAGTGACCAACGGGCTTGCCTGGGGTTCAGACGCTTAGCGGTCCGGATGTATTCCAGGTTCCGATGGTCCGTGAAAACCGTGAAGGGGACCGTGGCTCCCTCCAGAAGGTGTCTCCACTCCTCAAGAGCCTCTTTCACTGCCAGAAGTTCTCGATTGCCAACATCATAGTTCCTTTCAGCCGGGGTCAACCTGCGGGAATGGTAGGCACAAGGATGGCGAAACTTATCGGACTCCCCACTCTGGGACAGCACGGCTCCTATCCCTGAGTCAGAGGCATCCACTTCGACTATAAACTGGTGATCAGGGTCAGGCTGCACCAGAACTGGTGCAGTCGAGAACCGACGTTTTAACTCCTTAAGCGCGGCTTCGCACCGATCCGACCAGGTGAAAGGGACTTTAGTGGAGGTCAGGGCTGTCAGGGGGCTAACAACCTGAATGTAGCCCTTAATGAACCTCCAATAGAAATTTGCAAAACCGAGGAACTGTTGCAGTTTCCTACGGCTTGTTGGTTGGGGCCAATCTCTCACCGCCGCAACCTTGGCCGGATCAGGGGCGACGGAGTTGGAGGAGATAATGAACCCCAGGAAGGACAAAGAAGTGCGGTGGAATTCACACTTCTCACCCTTCACGAACAGCCGGTTCTCCAACAACCGCTGCAGGACCTGACGTACATGCTTAACATGGGTCTCAGGATCCGGGGAGGAGATGAGAATATCATCAAGATATACGAAGACGAACTGATGCAGGAAGTCCCGCAAGACGTCATTAACCAAAGCTTGGAACATCGCGGGCGCATTGGTGAGGCCGAACAAAATGACCAGGTACTCAAAATGACCTAGGGGGTGTTAAATGCCGTCTTCCACTCGTCTCCCTTCCGGATCCGAACCAGGTGATACGCATTTCTAAGATCCAATTTTGTAAAGATTTGGGCTCCATACAGGGGCGTGAACACTGAATCTAACAGAGGTAACGGGTATCAGTTGCGAACCGTGATCTCGTTCAGCCCTCTGTAATCAATGCATGGACGGAGTCCGCCATCCTTCTTGCCCACAAAAAAGAAACCAGCCCCAATCGGGGATGTGGAATTCCGGATCAACCCGGCAGCTAGGGAGTCCCGGATGTAGGTCTCCATTGATTCGCGTTCCGGACGAGAGGTTGTACAACCTGCTGGACGGGTACTCAGCGCCCAGTACCAAATCAATGGCACAATCGTACGGACGGTGCGGGGGCAGCGTGAGCGCCAGATCCTTGCTGAAAACGTCAGCAATATCATGGTACTCAGCTGGCACCGCTGCAAGATTGGGAGGGACTTGAACCTCCTCCCTAGCTATTACACCGGGTGGAACCGAGGATCCTAAACACTCCCGGTGGCATGTTTCGCTCCACTGCATCACAACCCCATACGGCCAATCAATCCGGGGATTGTGTTTTAACATCCAAGGATAACCCAAAATCACCCGGGAGGTAGACAGTGTTACAAAAAACACAATCTCCTCCCTGTGATTCCCAGACACGACCAGTGTCACTGGCTGTGTCTGGTGTGTGATTAAGACTAGGATGGGTTAAATGCAGTTGACATATTTCATTGTGCAGGGAACATGTTCTTCTGTGCATATGACAATAAAATTCCTTTGAATCCTTGAATCCTTAATGGGAGAAGGGTGCCATCTAGTGCCCGTACCGACAAAGGTGACAGTAAGGCCACCAGAGGGAGCCCAACCTCCCTTGCCCATCTGCTATCCAGCGGATTCCCCTCTGACCCCGTGTCCACCAGTGCTGGGGTGTGAAGGGTGAGATCCCCACTCAGGATCGTCACTGGGATGCGTGCGGATTTTCGGGGTCTCCCCTCGTGATTGTTATGGCCCACCCTTAGCCCAGTGTCTAAGGGCGGGCGTTGTAGTTTAACCGCTTGGGGCAATTTTTCTGTATGTGCTCACTCGAGCCACAGAAAAAGCATTCCCCGCGGGCCAGCCTCCGTCTATTCTCTGATTTTACTTTAACCTTGCTCGTGTCCATAGCATCATCAGCAGGGGGAGCTGTTGCCACACGGAGCTCTCTGGCAGTGGAGCGGGGGGACGGCAACACCCTTTCGGACCCGGAAGGGAGAGGGACGGCTCGTGCCCGGCCACGCCCTTCGCCTCGCTCCAGACGATGTTCCTCCAATTGGTTGTCTAACCGTATAACCAGATCAATAAGCCCATTGAAATCCCGCGGTTCATCCTTCGCCAGCAGATGCGCATTCAGGACTGGAGACAGTCCGTTTACGAAGGTGGCGCGGAGTGCAACATTATTCCAGCCGGACCTTGCAGCCGCGATGCGGAAGTTGACTGCATATTCGGCTGCACTCCAACTCCCGTCTCATTGACAGCAGCACGTTCAAAGCGGTCTCGCCCCTGTTGGGGTGATCAAACACTTGTTTGAACTCCCGCACAAACCCAGTATACGTCGTTAGGAGCTGTGAATTCTGCTCCCAGAGGGCCGTAGCCCAGGCGCGTGCCTCTCCTCGGAGCAAATTTATAACATAAGCCACCCGGCTGGCATCCAATGCGTACATAACAGGACGTTGTGAAAAGATGAGCGAACAATGCATTAAAAAGTCAGCGCACGTCTCGACACAGCCTCCGTACGGCTCCGGGGGACTTATGTATGCTTCAGGGGACGGGGGGGGTTCGTTGAACAACCACTGGAATATCTGTATCTGGCACTCGGGCAGCAGGAGGAGGTGCTGCAGATGACACGGACCCACAACAGGGGGCGTAAATGAAAGGTCAATGGAAATACGAAGTAACAATTTAATGTTGTGAAAAGTGCACAACGGATACAGATACAATTCAATACTACAGTCAATTATGAAGTTGGTGTCGTGTGGGCAGGCTCGAGGATAGGAGACGCCTGTCCAGAGAAGAGTCGGAACCCACACGATTTCCACCGCCAACGGATCTGGAACACCCTGGAGCCGCCAAGTCCTGAGTCCCCAGGTGGCCACCGTCTCCAGCTGTCAGATTGGGTACTGCTGGCAGGAAACAGAAACAGTCAAGAGTGAGTGTGTGCACACACCCAGTAAAACAGTCAGCAGGTAATCCTTTTGGAGAAAACACTACCTCCTGATCTCACTACTTCCTGGAGTCTTACGTGCAGCCTCCACTCAACGAGTGTAAGAGTGAAGAGCGGGAACGCCAACTCTTACCAACTCCCTCCAACTCGGAAGACAGTGGAAAGCTGCAAAACTCAGAAGTACACTTCACCAGCTACCAGCTCAGATGCAAAAGACGTCACAACTTAGCTTAGCTGAATTACGCAACGGCTGAGTGTCTACCTGAATGGTTTGACGATTTCTAGGCAGCGATGTGGTGTCTTCTCCAGGCCTTTATGGGTGAGGTGTGATGAAGGTGATGAGTGACAGCTGTCAATTCCAGTTCCTGGCGGCGACTGCGCCCTCTGGTGCCTGAAGCCCGCCTTCAAGCAGGGCGCCCTCTGGCGTTGGGCCAGCAGTACCTCCTCTTCGGGCAGCCCACACAACAGCAAGTATTTCCTGTCTGGTTATTTTCCTTTAGTTATTTATTGCACTCTGTTTGCAATTTATTTTGTGTTACTTTATTATACTTTAGTCACAGGGTTTTGTTATTTATCTGCAGTGCTGCTTATTTGATTATGTTCCATTTGTTATTTATTGCATTTTCTGTTTATCTGTTATCTTGTTTTATTAATTGCATTATTCTCTAGTCACCGGGTTTGTTTGTTCTCTGTTTTTCAGTAGTTTATTTTGGCTCTTCTCTTTTGTGATTTCAGTTATGCTTTTATGTCCGGTTTTGTTTTCAGTCCTCATGTTCATGCTCTGTCCTGGTTATAGTTGTATTTTAATCTGTCCTTGGTTTCTGTTTTTGCTTCATCTTCTTTGTTTGCCCCTGCACCAGCTCTTGTGCCCTCGCCTGTCACTCTGACTCTTTTTGCTATGTGTTTTCTTCCACTTCCACTCTTGCACCTGCTCACGTGTCTTTGTCTCTTTCATCACTCCACTCTGTTTTTCTGCCTTCACTTTCTTGCACTGTGCACAGTCTTTGTCTTCCCCGGTCCAGTTATTTAAGCCCTCACAGTCTCACAGCTCTTCGCCAGATCGTTGTCTTAGTACACTTTCCAGCGCCCATCGTAGTCCTGTTTTTTGTCCTGCCGTGTTCTGAACTTTGCTCTGTACCTCGACCATGCCTTTTGCTTCATCCCGGATGTCTGAGTTTGCTTGTGCCTCTGAACCCTGCTCGTTTGTGACTGCGTCTAAGCCTGATCCTGTTTGTACCTCTGCCACGCTGACTGATTACATGTGTACCAAAACCAAGCCTGGAATAAAGACCATGATTTCTCCTACACCAAAGCCTAGTCTGGGGGTTTGCATTGTGGGTCCAGCTGCTCCTGGTGACGGGCTCCTGCCCGCCCTGACATTCTGCCTTTTTGTGAAAGTCAGACGACGTCCCGGATCAACAAAGCCTTCACGTTGGAAATGATCTGGTTGTTTCAGCGGGGTTTGAGCCTGTCGATCGGCGCTCGGAGCGCGGCGCGCTCTCAGCAGTTGTGGGCAGTCTTTAAACCGTCTGGATCACTCCTTAATCTGTGTAATCCCCATAAAATCATCCCTGAAAGCCATATTAATTTTCCGAACGGTGTCCACCTGGAGGTCTCTCACAGTTTCTGGAAAAAAATTGATGCAGCAAAGCTCCAAATCCTTCAGACATTTATTCGCAATAAAAAAATGATGAGAAGGGTGGAGCAGTGCTCACACAAAGCCTGCTCACAGGCGAATGACGCAATCGACAGGCGTGAAAAAACTCACGCATGCGCACGAAGGTTCAAGCTTGGCTGATGCAATCACACGTGATTCAAATCCATATGGTTTTTGAAAAAAATTAAAAGGTTGGATACTTTTCTAACAGACCTCGTGTATATATATATATATAAAATTATGAGAAGCAGGAACACTGACTAATGGTGTGGTTCAGTCAGTGCACGGAAGAAAGTTGATGCCACAGACACGTCCTGCAAGTCACCATCCCCACCACCAAAGCCACTCAGTGCAGTGAGATTTGCTGATTCTTGGCTTCTGTTTGCCACTGGTGTGCTGGCCCGTGGTGTGGAGGATCTTGTCGGTGTGTGGGGCGGTGGATGAGCCTCTGGGGGTAATGGTGTGGAGCATGATGCTGTGGAGGCCAATCCTGGTATCCCCTACCTGTGTACCCCCGAAACCACTGGCTGCAACCAGGTTGGGCTGGATGGGCCTGAGGTGGAGGAGGAGGAAACTGATGCTGCTGGTGAAACTGGGCTGGATGGGCCTGAGGTGGAGGAGGAGGAAACTGATGTTGCTGGTGAAACTGGGCTGGATGGGCCTGAGGTGGAGAAGGAGGCGTTGCCTGCTGTTGCCGGTGAACCTGCTGCTGCCTCTCATGTTGCTGGTTTTTTGCCAGCACCCAGTCATTTATCCACACCATTAGCTCCAGCGTGAAACCCATGAAGTCCTCTTCTCTGACCTGGGTAGCAACTGTGGACCTGACGTGTTCCATGAAGGATGCCACTCTGCCCTCATACCCTGATGGTCATGCTGACATCGCCACCAGTTGGCGTGAAGACTTGTCAGCTGCATCAAGGAACTACAAAAACAAAAGGAGTTAGCTGGCTAACAGACACCATATACATAAAACATTAAATTTCTGCACAATTTTTCAGAATATTTCACTTACTCTAGAGTGCAGAGTGTACTATAAATATTTACCTGGTCAGTGCAGCATCCAATGATGCGAAAGAAGATGATGCTGTGAGCATCTGCAAGACCCGGATAACCGCAGCACTTCTTCCTGGGGTGATGCATTGCCTGCCAGGACCATCCAGCCATGCTTCGCCCTTGACAAGGGTCTGGCTCTCACCCAGTCTCTGATGTCCCCCTGATGCCACAGTTGTGTCAGAGTTCTGTGGGTCACCAGCAGAGTCCCCTTCCTCCTCTGATGCCGATGACGAGCTGATGACAACTGATGCCTCAGCATCCGGTGACGGTCTCTGGAACTAAAGACATAAAGGTGAGAAGTGTATTTTACAAAGAGGAATATACACTAAAAAGAAGTGGAATAATTTAGCATTAATGAACATACCTTTGCAGACCACCACCTTTGCGCACCAAACACATTAAAAACACATTAAAAAGCACATGCACACACACGCCAAACACTCGGAAAAAAAGCGCGCACCAAACACACATTAAAAAGCACACGCACACACTCGCCAAACACTCGGAAAAAAAAGTGCGCACTAAACACATTAAAAACACATTAAAAAGCACACGCACACACACGCCAGACACTCGGAAAAAAGCGCGCACCAAACACACATTAAAAAGTGCACACACACGCCAAACACTCGGGAAAAACCGCGCACCAAACACACATTAAAAGCACACGCACACACGCGCCCAAACACTCGGAAAAAAGCGCGCACCAAACACACATTAAAAAGCACACGCACACACACGCCAAACACTCGGAAAAAAGCACGCACCAAACACACATTAAAAAGCACACGCACACACGCGCCAGACACTCGGAAAAAAGTGCGCACCAAACACACATTAAAAAGCACACGCGCACACACGCGCCAAACACTCGGAAAAAAAGCGCGCACCAAACACACATTAAAAAGCACACGCGCACACACGCGCCAAACACTCGGAAAAAAAGCGCGCACCAAACACACATTAAAAAGCACACGCGCACACACGCGCCAAACACTCGGAAAAAAGCGCGCACCAAACACACATTAAAAAGCACACGCGCACACACGCGCCAAACACTCAGAAAAAAAGCACGCACCAAACACACATTAAAAAGCACACGCACACACACGCCAAACATATACTGGGGGGGGGGAAAAAAACGCACCAAACACATTAAAAAAAGCACGGTTTGTGACTCACAGGTTATGCCATGCTCCTCGGCTTTCTTGGCAATCTCAGCCCTCTTTCACGCGATGTGGTGGTACCGCACGTCCCGCCTGTTGTATAGGTAGGCCGCACCGCACCACCACTCAGCCAACTCAGCCGTCGTTTCCTCCGGCAGAATAACTGGAGGCCTTCTCTTCCTTTGCTTTGCACACTCCTGCTCCTCCTGAGTCCGGCTTAGCTGCCCAGCTGCTGGGGTGGGCCTGACTGAGACATCCACCGTCATCTCGGGGGCCTCCTCAGATGGTAGTGCTGAGGAACGGGGCTCAGATGGCGCAGGTGATGGAGGTGAAGCTGCACCTGTTGCACGGGTAGCACTTTTCTGGGATGCTTTTTTTCCAACCATCCTTCTAGGGGATCCAGGGGATTCGTTCTCAGTTCGGTCGGAGGGAATCACCTCCAAAGTCAGGCTCTGGAGCTGGGAAAGGCCTAACAGACCCAGCAAAGAGGATCAAGGCCATGTTCTCCTTTCTGAGGGACCATATTTATAGACAGCCTGGAAGGCAGTCTGCAAAGGTATGTTCATTAATGCTAAATGATTCCACTTCTTTTTAGTGCATATTCCTCTTTGTAAAATACACTTCTCACCTTTATGTCTTTAGTTCCAGAGACCGTCACTGGATGCTGAGGCATCAATTGTCATCAGCTCGTCATCGGCATCAGAGGAGGAAGGGGACTCCGCTGGTGACCCACAGAACTCGGACACAACTGTGGCATCAGGGGGACATCAGAGACTGGGTGAGAGCCAGACCCTTGTCAAGGGCGAAGCATGGCTGGATGGTCCTGGCAAGGCAATGCGTCACCCCAGGAAGAGGTGCTGCGGTTATCCGGGTCTTGCAGATGCTCACGCATCATCTTCTTCAGCATCACTGGATGCTGCACTGACCAAGGTAAATATTTATTGTACACTCTGCACTCTAGAGTAAGTGAAATATTCTGAAAAACTGTGGAGAAATTTAATGTTTTATGTATATGGTGTCTGTTACCCAGCTAAATCCTTTTGTTTTTGTTTTTGCAGTTCCTTGATGCAGCTGACAAGGTCTACCCAGGTCAGAGAAGAGGACTTCATGGGTTTCACGCTGGAGCTAATGGTGTGGATAAATGACTGGGTGCTGGCGAAAAACCAGCAACATGAGAGGCAGCAGCAGGCAACTCCTCCAAGCAGGTGGAGGGTGTTCTTGACAACCATGGGACAGCAGCCAGTGGTTTCGGGGGTACACAGGTGGGGGATACCAGGATTGGCCTCCACAGCATCATGCTCCACACCATTACCCCCAGAGGCTCATCCACCGCCCCACACACCAACAAGATCCTCCACACCACGGGCCAGCACACCAGTGGCAAACAGAAGCCAAGAATCAGCAAATCTCACTGCACTGAGTGGCTTTGGTGGTGGGGATGGTGACTTGCAGGACGTGTCTGTGGCATCAACTTTCATCCGTACACTGACTGAACCACACCATTAGTCAGTGTTCCTGCTTCTCATAATTATATATATAATTCCTGCTTTTCACAATTTTCTTTCAGCTGTATATACTGTTAATTTCTTCTTTTTTTTTAGGAGTTAGTTAATCCATATTTTAATTTATTTTTTACAACAGTACATTACATTTTTCTTATTTGCGACTGTACATAGTTTGTTATTTGCAATAAAAGGCTTTCCATTCCGAGCAGCGCTGATGCATTTTTGTAATTGTTGGTCCATCCATCCATTTTCTTCCGCTTTATCCGGAGTCGGGTTGCGGGGGCAGCAGCTCAAGCAAAGCTGCCCAGACCTCCCGATCCTCACACACCTCCCCCAGCTCCTCCGGGGGAACCCCAAGGCGTTCCCAAGCCAGCCGAGAGATGTAGTCCCTCCAGCGTGTTCTGGGTCTTCCCCGGGGCCTCCTCCCAATTGTTGTTTTCACTGAAATAGTATTATGTGGTGAAATTTGCATAGAATCCTAAATGGATTTATTTGAAACTGGTGCACAGAGATATTATGAAGCTCAGCTGACCTTGACACAATAGATCAACATTGCTGGTGCATAGTATTTGTTGTGGTTTTACCTTTGACAGCATTCTTACACGCTGCTACATTGGCGGTTAATGTGAAATTTTTAATTTGCAAAAGGTTGAAATTTCAATTTGAAATTTTGAACAACAAAAAAAACTTGTTTGAAACAAGCTTTTTTTTGTAGAGACAACGTTTTGTCAACGTTAATCTGCTTGTTTCCATTTTCCTTTTAGGATTCTATTTGAAAATACTATTTTCAGGATGCTACAATTGTAAATGAGAGCTTTGATTATTTTAAGCAAGTTTTAGAAGTTAAAATGAACAGGTTGTCACACAAGTGTCAGCTTACAATACATAGACTTTTGTTAAAGGATAACACATTTTAATGAAAGTGAGTGAAGTGATAAACAACTAAAAAGTCCGCGGTCTGGTGAGGTGAAAACACGGCGCGCTCTCAGCAGTGCAAACGGTCCGGAGCCACAGCAGTTCGGACCCAGGGACCCCGCCGACACCCCCCACGTGGCCGCGACAAACCGAGTCTGTGAAGCAAGAAAATATGAGGTGAGTCCAACACTCTCCACACAGAGAGACACAGCTCAAAGGTGCACACAATCAGCAAACACTTCCTGGCTTAAATATATATCAGCTTCTCACCCTCCAGGCACGGAACAACTCAGTTCAAATCTCCACTGCAGCAGAAGCTGATTAGACAATTAGCATAACGTGACAGCTCAATACAACAAGGTGTGAGGGACACCAAATCACTGTCATTACTTCATAAAAGTCACCAAAACCAAGTTACCTCAGGAAGTGTGCTGAAGAGCATGAGACCTCACCCAGTCCTCCTTCACAGTCTGTGGCGTCAAACCCGGAAGCGGTCTCTGCGTCCGTAATGGTGAGATTGTTCTCCCGACGCCGATCTCACACGTCTGCTCACAAGGTCAAGTCTCTGGCAATCACACACTGTGCATTCAGGGTTTAAGTGCAGCAATCTCTGATCAAGACAGAATACACCACAGCTGTGAGCCCTGATGACCTGCACGTGAAAACAAGCCTCAGGTGTTCAGGGTGAGGTCCTAATACTCAGCCACTCAGTCCTGAATGCATACCACTTGGTGGGAGAAACCAGAAAAACAAAAACCAAGCCAGCCAAACACCCCAGCACACAACAGTACCCCACCCTCACGGGAAGCCTCCTGGCGACCACACGAACCTGGGCCAGAAAAAAACACCCCCCTCCAGGGACCATAGCTGGAATGTTGGCTGGGAGCAAAAAAACACCTCCTGCAGCTTCAGTCTCAGCTCCGTGTGCTGACTATCCAGCTGGGAAAGCCTGTCTCCAAGAGCCAAGCGTTACTGCACTCTGAAGACAACTCCGTCAGCTGCTCAACCTACAATGTTAATCTCTTCATGTGGTCATTGATCATCTCAATGTTGAGCTTCTCTAGTTCTTCCTTCAGCTGGATAATGCAAGCTTCCAGCCGCCTCGCCTCTCCTCTGCCAACAGGGAAACTTCGTGTTGAGACTATCAATCCCATCTTGGAGCTTATCTTTCTCACCCTGAGCCTGTCTGCAGTAGACTGCTCTCCTGGGTGTGTAGCATGTCTCCCTCCATGGCTTTAAGCTTCTTATCACTGTCTTTAGCATCATTAACTGCTTCATCCCTGGACATTTACAGCTCTTCCAGTCCTCTTATCTGATCTTTCAGTCGGGCCTGCAGTTTCTTCAGCTGCTATAAGACATCGCGATTTTCATTAGCATCTTCAAGAAGGCCTTCAAGCCCTCCCAGATCCAGCTCCCATGTCTTCTTGGCAGAGTGGGCCTGGGAACATGCCTGCATTCATCCTCCAGCTGAATCTTCATCTCCTCCAGTTGCTGCTCCATGGCACGCTTGGACCTCTCCAAACTGTGAATTCTTTCTAAAGTCATCCATCTCAATCTTGAGCACTCTGTTAAACTAGTCAAGTTCACCTTTCAGGTCTGTAAGAGACTTCAACTCCCCTGCCAGGGTCAAGACTTTTGTCTCCTTCTCCCTGGCCTCCGCTTCGGCATGATAATGCTCCTCTGCATATCGAGTAGCAATGCATTTCTCTTTGGTCATCTGGTCAAACTTCTTTTGCTTCCTCTTCAGATTGGAGACGATCTGCCGAAGGTGGTCCTGGTCCACCATGAGGTCATCCGACTCTTGCTGCAAACGGATTTCTGTCTTATCCAGTTTGTCCATAGGCTGAACTTTTCTACTCCAGCTGCCGCTGAACACCGTCCAAACTCCCATTGGACTCACTTGAGGCCCTCTTCAGCCCCCTCTACTGACAAGGCGTCCTAACCTGCCTTTGTCTTCCTTTCAGCCAGCTGAGTCTAGAGAGTAGAAATTGGTCTTCTCCCACAGTCTTCTTACTCTCTTCCTTTTCTGTCAGCATCTCCTGCAACATATTCCCCTCATCCTCCATCTGCCCTAGGCGGATGGAGAAGGAAGGTGTCTAATGGATTTCCTCTTGGAGCAGCTCCTGAGTATCCTGCAGCTGACACTCCAGTGCCGAGATGTCTCTTGTTGAATTTGATGATCTTGCCTTCTGCTTCATTTAGAAGATTTGTTAGAGTCTCCACCTCTGACTGCATCTTTGCATTCGTTTCTGTCAACTCTTGCTTCTGTCATTCATTTTGCTCAATTTTGGCCAGGAGTTCTTGAACCTGTGCATTCAGCCATCTTTCGACTATGTTTTAGAGTCTGCTTAGTCATAAAACAAAAGAAAAAACCCCAATAACCCCCCCAGGGAACACCACAATCAAACCCCAGGGGTGCAAACTGGGAGGAAAGAAAAAAAAAAACACAAACAACCATACCACCCCCCCCCCCCCCCCCTCCCCAGAGGACCATCCCATCAAACCCCAGGAAGAGGAGAAAAGAAAAAACAAAACACAACCCAAACTTAAGCTTGCAAAAAAAAAAATCTAACCCCCCCTCCCCCGGACGACATGTAGGGACCAACACCCCCCAGCTCCAGGAGTAATAACCACAGCCGAGGTCCCTCTGGGATCCAAAGTCACCCACGGGGGCTCCCAGAGGACCGTTCCATCAAACCCCAGGAGACCCCCCCCCCCCATGACTAACAACAGACCCAGCCCCGGCCGTCTACGGCTAGATGGTCCCACAGTCATTTCCCCCCCAGAGGACACCACAGTCACACCCTGAGGGCGGAAACTGGGGGAAAAACAAACAAACCAAACAACCACCCCAACCCCACCCCCTCAGTGCAGGGGAAACTGGAAGTACGTCCAGTGTCACCAACCATGACTATACCCCAAAAGTCAACCGGGAGGAGTGGACAGCGGTAATGGTGTACGGCACAAAACGGCGCCACCCCTCCGACTTTTAAACCAGCCACCAGCTGTGGGTATATTCCACTGCCCCAAACCTCAGCTACGCCTATGGTGTACAGCTCAAAGGCGCGCTGAAGCCGGAGGTGGAACAGGGAAGTAACAAAAAAAAACCCTAAACCCCCCCACCCGGGTGCAGAGGTTACCTGGGAAACGCCCAGCATAACCGAACTGCACCACCCCAGCAACGCCAATGGCAAACGGCACAGAGGCGCGCCAAGGCTGGAGGTTGTAAAGGGAATAAAAAAAATAAAAAAATACCCCAACCCCCCCCCAGGTGCAGAGGTTACCTGGGAAACGCCCAGCATAACCGAACTGCACCACCCCAGCAACGCCGACAATGTACGGCTCAAACGGCTAGGGCCGGAGGAGAAGACAGGGAAGTAACAAAAGAAAGAGTGCCCCCCCCCCAGGTGCAGAGGTTATCTGGGAAACACCAAGCATAACCAAACTGCATCACTCCAGCAACACAGACAACGTACGGCTCAAACGGCCGGAGCCAGAGGAGAAGAGAGGGAACAACAAAAACAAAAAAAAAGAGAAAGAAAAAACAACCCAATTCCCCCCCCAGAGGACCGTCCCATCAAACCCTGGGAGGTGAAACCAAAATAAATAAAAAAAGAAAGACCAACAGACAAACATAAAGTCACCTGGTCAAACTATGCTCCAGACAGCCTGCATTTTCAACTCCAGACCACAGACAGTGCTTTAAACCCACAAAAACAACAATTAACCCCTGATAAAAACACCACATACTAAAACAAGAAACAGATAATAGACCAATAAAAAAAAACTAACATTGGCCTACATCGTCAAGTGCAAAGAATGGAAAAACAGTGTTTTCCATTCTTTGAACCTGGACGGTAATGTGACTCTGTCACCAACAGAGGGGGCCAAAGTGCAAATAGAAAATCCCTGTGGTAACAGAGTAAAAACCAATTCACACTGCTGTAAACGACAGCAGGTTATAACAAACAGCTTAAAGTGCAAACTAAATACCACCGGGGCTGCTACAACAGGCGTCGGAGCCAGCTGCACGGGAGGAGACGGGGCTACAACCGTAACAGCGGGGTGCAATGCGACCCAAGCTGTGATCTCCGCCATGCGCGCACCAACGCGCACAACCCGGGCGGAGAGCACCCGCAACTGATCCCGGATCAACTCCAACATCTGCTGCAGCCTTCCCGGCAAAAACACTGTCTCTGCTTCAGCTGGTCCATTGTTAAATGGCCAGAGGCTACTGTTATGTGTCGGACGGGGTCAGAGCACCGACTCAGCGTTTGACAGGACCCAGCATAAAATAAGCAGAGCACGGTTCAAAGGATAACACATTTTAATGAAAGTGAGTGAAGTGATAAACAACTAAAAAGTCCGCGGTCTGGTGAGGTGAAAACACGGCGCACTCTCAGCAGTGCAAACAGTCCGGAGCCACAGCAGTTCGGACCCAGGGACCCCGCCGACACCCCCCAGGTGGCCGCGACAAACCGAGTCTGTGAAGCAAGAAAATATGAGGTGAGTCCAACACTCTCCACACAGAGAGACACAGCTCAAAGGTGCACACAATCAGCAAACACTTCCTGGCTTAAATATATATCAGCTTCTCACCCTGCAGGCACGGAACAACTCAGTTCAAATCTCCACTGCAGCAGAAGCTGATTAGACAATTAGCATAATGTGACAGCTCAATACAACAAGGCGTGAGGGACACCAAATCCACTGTTATTACTTCACAAAAGTCACCAAAACCAAGTTACCTCAGGAAGTGTGCTGAAGAGCGTGAGACCTCACCCAGTCCTCCTTCACAGACTGTGGCGTCAAACCTGGAGCGGTCTCTGCGTCCGTAATGGTGAGATTGTTCTCCTGACGCCGATCTCACACGTCTGCTCACAAGGTCGAGTCTCTGGCAATCACACACTGTGCATTCAAGGTTTAAGTGCAGCAATCTCTGATCAAGACAGAATACACCACAGCTGTGAGCCCTGATGACCTGCACGTGAAAACAACCCTCAGGTGTTCAAGGTGAGGTCCTAATACTCAGCCACTCAGTCCTGAATGCGTACCACCTGGTGGGAGAAACAGAAAAACAAAAACCAAGCCAGCCAAATATCCCAGAACACAACAACTTTTACCTTGAAATAACACAGAACAACCTAGAAATTTAAAAGGGCTTATTTGAAAAAGGTACCAAAAAAATGTTTACACTGCTCATATGGCTTTGCAACAACAGACTACTTTGGAGGCACCATCCTCTCTTGCCATTTCACTGCACCAGCTTCTGAAGTGTAGTAGAACTTCAAGTACTCATCAGCTTTCCTGCTTTGGCTGAAGAGTTTCCACCCAGAGCCTCCATTCCTCTCCATGCTTCATTTGTGAGTTCATCCCTCCAGGTTCCTGGTATGAAATTTCCCTCTTCATCTTCATGATCACCTTCTGTGAGGGCCTGGTTTGGATACCTCAGACTAAGAAGGTTATGAAGAACACATGCTGCGAGGGTGATGGACACAGCATTGTCAGGCTGCTGTCCCATGGTTGTCAAGAACACCCTCCACCTGCTTGCAAGAATGCTAAAAGCATTCTCCACCACTCTCCTTGCTCTTGACAGTCGATAATTGAAGATTCTTTCCTCATGGCTTAGTTTCCTGTAAGGGAAAGGCTTCATCAACCACGTCCTGAGGGTGAAGGCATCATCACCAACCATGTGGTAGGGAATGTCCTTGTCATCATTGGGCAGGGGCTCAGCAGGAGGAAATCCTGCATAGTCTTCATCCAGGGCTTTGAAAAGGTCAGTCTCTCTACACACCCCACCATCAGAAGCACTGCCCACACTGTCAACGTCCACAAATAAAAACCTGTAGTTGGCATCAACAACGGCCATCAGGACAATAGAAAAAGATTTTTTGTAATTGTAGTTCTCTGAACCTGAGCCAACTGGTTTACGGAGAGCAATGTGCTTCCCGTCTATAGCCCTGCAGCAATTGTGGAACTGCCATCTGGTGCTGAATCCCTTGGCTACCAGCTTCCACTCCTCCGGTGTCTTAGGGCACTGCAGAACTTCCTCCATATACTCAGAAATGATGGCGTCACAGGTTTCAGAGATGACAAGGCTGATGCTGTTGTGACTAACTCTAAATCCATAGGCCATACTTCTGTAGGAGTCCCCTGATGCCAAGTGCCTCAGTGTGATGGCCAGCCTCAGGGCAGGGCTGAGACTGAGTCTGTAATTAGTGTCTTGCTTCTGGACTCTTGGGCCGACTCTGTCCACCAACTCCTGAAACAGGGCAGGTTCCACTCTGAGAAAACCCTTTTAGCCATTTGCATCTGTTTGTTGCAATTCCTTCACAAGCACATCATACTGTCCATATTGTGGCCTATGCAGGATCCACTGTCTGACCCAGCACCTCCTCTGCCTTTTCCTCTTCCTTTGCTGTTCTTGCGCATTGATCTCCATCCGCAGCAGAACACCAGCAGCAGCCATACTGTGGGTGAAGTTCTGAAAAGCAATCCTGACGTTCCTCTCATGCGACAACATCTTGAATGATGCTAGGAATTGTAAACCCACACTTTAAATAAGAGACAACTGTGTGGGAGGGGCGGGGGGTAGGACCAAAGGTGTATTGGTGTGCTAACATCACATTACACAGCACTGTGTGGCTCATACGTGGCTCATACGTGGCTTAGCGTGGCTTAGCGTGGCTTAGCATGGCTTAGTGTGGTTGATACAAGCCATTCGAGGCTCTAATGACCTGTCGGTCGTGGCCTCTACGTTCTAGATGTTCCCATGTGTCAACTGGAATTTGGCTGATACCTGCCACAAGAGGGATCGAATGGGCTCTCACAGGCACACTCTGTCTTTCAGCTGCTGGTGTGTGCAAATAGTGTAGCAACAGGTGTACGACGTGTTGGAGGCAGCTACGATTTTACATGCATTGCATACGATTTCTGCTTCATGTGCGATTCGGCCACATTCGTACTATGTGTGAAGGGGCCATAAGGAGTGGCTTCCGTCTGGCCACTCTGCCATACAGGCCTGATTGGTGGATTGTTGCAGAGATGGATGTTCTTATGGAAGATTCTCCTCTCTCCTCAGAGGAATGCTGGAGTTCTGACAGAGTGACCACTGGGTTCTTGGTTACCTCCCTGACTAAGTCCCCCCCCTTCATGATTGGTCAGTTTAGATGGGCAGCCAACTCTAGGAAGAGTCCTAGTGGATACGAACTTCTTCCATTTATGGATGATGGAGGCCACTGTGCTCATTGGGACCTTCAAAGCAGCAGAAATGTTTCTGTACCCTCCCCCAGATTCGTGCCTCTAGCCAATCCTGTCTAGGAGGTCTAAAGACAATTCCTTCTACTTCATGCTCGGTTTGTGCTCTGACATGCACTGTTAATTGAGGGACCTTATATGTAGACAGGCGTGTGCCTTTCCAAATCATGTCCAATCAACTTATTTACTGCAGGTGGACTCCAATTAAGCTGTAGAAACATATCAAGCATGATTGGTGGAAACAGGATGCATTTGAGCTCAATTTTGAGCTTCATTGCAAAGGATGTGAATACTTATGTATGTGTGATTTCTTTGTTTTTATTTTTAATAAATTTGCAAAAATCTCCAAAAAAAAAACTTTATTCACATTGTCATTATGGGGTATTGTGTGTAGAATTTTGAGGGGGGAAAAATTTATTTCATTTACCAAAAACCTCTGCCTCAGTCTGACAAATAAAACACACACGCACAACAAAATCCTCTTGAGCAACCCAGTGCCTTTCGCTTTTAGGTCACCACTGTCGAAATCTGTCATAAATGTATTTATTTGAAATGGATTACATCAGTCACTTTATTGTTAGGCTTTCAGAATTCAAATTGAACATTTGAATTGTACTTGTGAGGACCACAATAGAAAGACGTTTTTATGCTTTCCTTGGTGAAATTTACTTGTGGAATATGTATTATGAAGAAGTCCTGCGACAGACTGGTGTCCTGTCTAGGGTGTACCCTGCCTTGCACCCTATGACTGCTGGGATAGGCTCCAGCCTCTGTGATCCTTAACTGGAGTAAGTGGGTATTTTAAAATGGGTGGATGAATGTGTATTGTGAATGCACTTTTTCATGTATAAATATTATTATATACATCAAATCAAATGGAAAGTCTATGTTATTTCAAGTTAACAAAAACTGACTAAGATGTCAAATAAACTAAAATAAATGAGTAAATAAAATTAAAAACAACAATACTATAAATGATCATTTAAAAACAAAAGTTTTGTTCTTGAATGAAAACAAGGTGTCCAGTGTTCTACAGAATAATTTAAAATAAAATTCTGAGTTGTTGTATTAGATTATCAGTTTCTTTCATTTCCAAAGCCTCAGTCTGGTTGTCACCACTGTCACCGCTGCTTAAAATTTATAGAGACGTGTCAAAAATAGTTTTTTTTTTTCAGCAGAATGAGATGGCTGTGAAGACAGACAGTAAAGATGAGCTATTCAAATACAGAAAATGGCAAAAGCTTTATTAAACAATACAAGAATTCACAGAGATAAAGACATTTGCAGAAGTTAATTTTCAATAAAGCACCAGCTTTGGGCGATGTTGACATATTTTAACTTAGGAACTGATTTGGGAGCTGTGAAACCATTATGTATATAATATTCTACACACACACACACACACATATACGTGTATATATATATATATATATATACGAGGTCTATTAGAAAAGACCTCGTGTGTATATATATATATATATATATATATATATATATATACGAGGTCTATTAGAAAAGTATCCGACCTTATTATTTTTTCAAAAACCATATGGATTTGAATCACGTGTGATTACATCAGACATGCTTGAACCCTCGTGGGCATGCGAGAGTTTTTTCACGCCTGTCGGTTACGTCATTCGCCTGTGTGCAGTCTTTTAGTGAGGAGTCGCCCACCCTCTCGTCGTTTTTTCATTGTTTAGGAATGGCTCAGAGACTGCTGCTTTGTTTGATAAAATTTTTTTCAAAAACTAAGGCACAACTGAGTGGACACCATTCGATAAATTCAGCTGGTTTTCGGTAAAAATTTTAACGGCTGATGAGAGATTTTGGTCTGGTAGTGTCGCCGTAAGGACGGCGATCTGCGCTTTGAGGCGGCAGCGTCTCGCCGTTTCAAGTTGAAAACTTCCACATTTCAGGCTCTGTTGACCCAGTAAGTCGTCAGAGAACAGAGAACTTTCAGAAGAAGTCGGCATGAGGAGTTTATTCGGACATTCCATTGTTAACGGACATTTTGTAATGAAAGAACGTGCGGGCAGAGTCGCATGTCGGGCCGGACCCGACCGCGGGGGGGTCGCGACAGGAAAAACACCTCTGTGTTGGAAACCTTAACGGGCAAGTTGGAACATGCCCAAGCTGTTAAACAATTTCTCAGTTACTCACTTGTTGAAAGCCATCAAAAGCCGCCTGAATTTTAAAAATGGTTTTCAACACGGAGGTGTTTTTCCTGTCGCGGCGCACACAGATTTGCCGAGTCATCACGGAAACCACTCGGCGAATTTGCGTGCACATCTTAAACAGTCTGCGCACGTCTTTCATTAAAAAATGTCCTTAAACAGTGGAAAGTCCTCATGCCGGCCTCTTCTGAATCTTCTCTGTTCTCTCACGACGTCCTGGGTGAATTAAGCCTTAAATTAGGATGTTTTCAGGTTGAAACAGGCCAACGACGGCGCCTGGAAGCGCTGCACGACGTCCCGGTCCGTGGGAAGTCCTTACAGTGACAGAAACACCCCCTAATCTCTCATCAGCCGTTAAACTTTTCACCGAAAACCATCTTAATTTCTCGAACAGTGTCCACTCGGATATTCCTCACAGGTACAGAAAAAATTTTGATAAAGCAACGCGCGCCGTCTCGAGCAGCGTGTGAAACAAAGGAATTCAGCCGAGAGGGCGGGACCACATCTCACTCAAGGCCTGCCCACAGGGAAATGACGTCACCGACACGCGTGAAAAAACTCACTCATGCGCACGAGGGTTCAAGCATGATTGGTGTAATCGCATGTCATTCAAATCCATATAGTTAAAAAAAATAAATAAAAGGGTCGGTTTATTGTCTAATAGACCTCGTGTGTGTATATATATATATATATATATATATATATATATATATATATATATCTGCAATATAGCCATATAATAAGCGAATTGTTAACCTCTCTTGTTAGGTCTGTAAAAGAAAATCTCAGACCTCTGTACTGTCAACACCTCGGTCTGATATTTTCCCATACAGACCTTGCGCTCAGACAATAATCCTTTATTCTAATCCAATTACATTTTTTCCGCAAATCTGATTGGTTAATCATGTGAGATTTTGGGCCGTATAATATCGGGGTAACGATGACAAAATACTTGACTGTTTCACATTTAGATGTATTACTCCGCGCCCTGACCGGTTTTCTGATGAGATGTCATTCCTGTCGACAGGCCAGCCCTCCGCGCAATTGTGCATGCATGCACAATATTGTTAGCTGAGAGCGAGAGAAAGTCGCATACCTACCTATCTTACTAAAGCTCAATTTGCAACTGTATAACCAGCATGAACATCTGTAAATCATCAGACACAACAGGGTTATTCCCTAAATATTTGCTGTGAGTTTAAGCTTAAATAAACTGTGTTCAGGAGGTGGGGTACTGAGGATTTACTGTTTCAAATATTCTAACTGTTCTGTTAAATTTTGTCTGAGTCTCTTACAATAACCTGTTTAATAGGAATCTTTTTATTTATTTTCATATACTTGATAATAAAACTGATTTTTTTTAAAAGCAATATGAAATACTATATTCAATCCCACCTTCAAACACAGCCTCTTACAACCATCCATGAGAAATCTCACGGGGCCGCCTCTCTGAGATCATGCGAGATTTTGCGAGATTTGCGGGATTGACAGAACAGAGAACACCGGCAACTTCGGCGACAGAGTCTCGCCGTTTAATTTAATAATTTGCAGTTTTTTTTTTTCATGAGTTTAAAGAGCAGTGTTTTCCCTTAATGGAGTAAGCGGGTATAAGTGGACGGTAGGTGGCGCTAGATGATAAGGTATAAGAACAGACACTTGTTTATCCTTTAACTTCTGACGTCAATTAAAGCCACATGTAATTTATTCACGTTTTATAGAACTTTTGTGTAGGTATGTTTGCGTCATAGACTGTAGGTTGTAGTCTGTAATCTTCAAATACACGTTGCATTGCATTTTTTTTAATTCAGGTCTTGGTCCCGTTTAAAACATTTACCTTATAACAGATATATCAAATATTAATGAGTGATAAAAACAATCATTAAATGTGAGATTTTAGGCGTAAACTACAGATTTCTTTGGAGGCGGGGTTAAGCAGCATGACTCGGGGATAGTTTGCGCATGCGCATTACAGCGCTGAGCAGCCCGCGCCGGTGGAGGAAAAATAAAAAAAATAAAAAGCAAATTCAGCTGCGTGATCTGGAGCGGACAGGCGGTGGTACCCACATTCCAACCGGTTTATTTCAAACATTTAACACCAGACTGGACAAAGAGTGACTGGAAAACAGGTAGGGATATGTAATGTTTTCGGTCACATGTGGGAGCGTGTTTTGTAAGTGGCGGCGTGTTGAAGCAGGCCCGTTTTGTGGCTGCAGCGTGGTGCCGCATGTCGGCTTTCTGACTTCAAAACAAACGTGACGGAGTAAGCTAACATACACCGTCATCCCCGCTGGAGCTTTGCTCGTCGGCTCTTATTTATAATCACTGTGGAGTCTTGCTGTTGTTTATTTTAAAGGGTCTCAGTTGCGGAAGTTCGCCGCTTTGTGTTTCCACGCCGCTCGTTTTTTTTTTTTTTTTTTTTTTTTTTTTTTGGCAGTTTGCTCCGCCGCTCGTTCGCAGCAGGAAAAAGTAAGAGGTAGGCTCCGCGCGAGGCCCTGAAGAAACCCGAGTGAGTGACAGCTTGGTGGCCATTCAGATGCAGGCGTCCCGCCCACAGCAGGCTCTCCTGGCCATTCACGTTCTCCTGAAGCGTGACCTTTTCGTTTGTTTGTCTCACGCCACACCCGCCGATTATAAAACGTCGCACAATAAAAGTGGTCAGAGGAGGACCACACTTAAATACACGCCAGTGTGTCGGTGTTACTATATTTTCTCTAACGTGTGTATATATATATAAACTTAAACTGATGCGTTTTCCCTTAAAATTATAACCATTATGATGACGTTTCCTGTATATATTTATTATCATTGCTGCGGACCGAATAGAACCAGCTGCCTGTTTCCCAGTTTATGCCTCGTCTGACGGCATTTTTTTGAGGTGGCCATAAAATCTTTTTATTATTATTTTTTATTTGATAAAGGTCACGTTACTAAATATGACTTGTTGATGGCCTTGACGTCGTGTCTGCAGCAGATGGATCATTCAAAATGTGGTGGCGTTGTTTTCTGTTGTGTATGTCACCTGGTTCCGAAAACACGTGTAGTGAGTCATGTCAATATATCCGGTATCCCTCCCTGCATGACTATGAACCCATTTATGTCGAGCCCCACGCCTGGTGAAAGAAAGATTTTCACATTATAAATAATGTTAAACCTGAAGCTTATACAAAAACATGACTGGTTGCTTTTTTTGGTCTGTGAATGTGTGGGAAGGATGTTACTACATTTGCTAGCTGAGAAATGGTTCTGTGAGGGGCGCACCACCTCTCAGGCTGTATGCAGGGCATTGTAACCATTCGTGCAGCTTTGCTGAAAAATGCTACCTGATGAGTTTATATTTGGTCAGCTCCAATTAACCGCTCTGTAAGTCTGATGTGGAAACTGATGCCATCCCAATACATCCCCATTATTATTAAGAGTATTTTAATTAGGGGCTGACCAGAAGACTTTATATATATATATATATATATAAAAATCTGTCTCTAATATGTGAGGGGAAAAAAGCCCATGAGTTTGCCCAATTTCTGCATCAGACTTAGTGGTTAATTAGGGCTGACCTTTATATTTCCAGTTGTGTATGTCCTTGGGTCTGAGATCCTTGCAGTGGGTTCAAATGTGTCTTGTTTTTGTTTTGTTTTTTTTTTTTTCCCTTGCAGTGGGTTGAAATTTTGCTTTTTTTTTCTTTCTTTTTTTAAGAAGTGAGTGCAACTTGTCTTGTGGCTTCATTTCTTCTCTGCACAGCATTATGGTTGACAAGTAGTCTGAAAAGTGGAGAGCTGGCGTGACAGGATGGTATGAATGACACATTCTGTGTGCGACCACCACCTGTGAATATAGGAGAACTCAGTGCAACATCCAAGGTTCTCACCAGGGTTTTTTAGTAAATAGGATTGAAAAATCTAATTAAAAAGCTGTGGAGTTCAGGGGAGCACTTAAGGCAGCGCCCTGTTAGAGGGCCTTCCTGATGCTTTTGCTTTATGGGTTTATAAAGGGCCTTCTTCATCAGTTTGTATACCAAATAGCTCTGGAATGAACTTGATTAGAACTTTTTACATACAGTGACGAAAGGTTTTACCTGAAATTACCGGAAATTACCTGAAATCTGGGGTTTTACTCCTGTGGTAAATGTTTCCAGGATATTTTTGATAAGTCAGAATCCATTCATTCAGTTCCATTGAATTCAATGCCCAAACAGTTGGTGGCAGTAATGCGCCGTGTTGGTTTGCAAGCCGCCAATAATCTCCAAAGAAGAAGTGTTATTTTCTTTTGGGAGTAGCACTGGTACCAGAGTCTCTTATACAAAGAGACTGGAAGCGTGTTTTTGAAAACATAGCTGTGATTGCTCCATCTGATACGTCGGCCGCTATTGGCTATCACGCCATGCTCTGTGATTGGCTGTGGTGTAACCGCCGAAAATGTAAGTTGGTTCCACTCCTCCAGAGACTGTGGTACCAGTGCTACATTGTAAACAAAGGCTGCAGCCAATCAGAGAGTTGCGTGTCTCAGCCAGTCAGCAAAATGTCAGAATCCTGACTAAAAGTCACGTGACCAAATAACCCGATATGACTCCTTTGCATTGGCTGGAGGAGTGGAACCAACTTATTTTGGGAGTTGATTAAGTCATATTTTGGGGGACAGTGCGATGGTTCTCCTACCAGTTTACTTTGTTGTGGACATTAAAAGTTATGAGCTGTATATTTCTTCCAGCAATGATACATTATGCGGAGCTAATGGGTGAAGCTTCCAGCTACTAAAAAGGCTAACGCCGTTAGCCTACAGACGAGTTTAACTCCTTCTGCGAGTCATAACCACAGGAATGAGTTTGAGCCACAGACAAAAATTTGTCTGAGGTGAGTGAGTAATTGAAAATATGTGATGTTAGTGCTTTGCTGAAGTTTTTCAGCTACCGTTAGCTTTTAGCTGCAGGAAGTTAAATCAGTCATTGTTGAACTCAGTGAGCCATTTCTATTCATAAAATGTTCGACCTATTTATTTTTACCAAATAATGGTACACATTTTTTTTAATTGCTGCTGCTGTAACTACGAGAAAAGTCTCAACTTTTAAATAACTTGCAGTTTTTATTTACATTTTTTAATTATCAAGTAATCAAAGAAAACATCACATCACTGTTTTATATTTATTTTTATTTAATGTACACATTACTTTTTATGTTATTTCATCTAAAAATAAATGCCCAAGGTTCCTTATGTTAACCAAGCAGTTATCTCAACAACAGATATGTTATCACTTTAATTTACAGTTGAACATCAAAGATTTCTGAGGAATCTTTTTTTTAAATTAAAACTTATTACAAGTTTTCTGATGTAAGAAAAGTTTTTTTTTAACTTCAAAATGTACAGTAATCAGAAATTAATCTTGAAGTCAAAACACATTTGTAAGGATTTTAAGGTGGTCAAGAATTTGAAAATGGAGATTATCAATAGCTCCAAAGCTCCTGCCCAAACTAGGAAAACTCAGAAGTGAGTGAAGGTTGAACAAGTTTCAGTTTTGCAAATGCCTTTATCAACAAATGAAACAAAAAAGGACATATTTTACAAATCCACATTTATCTGTAAAAACCAACAAACACATTAACTTGTGTGTTGGTTTTTACATATAATGAATCAACCAATCAGTGATTGGAGGCTCAGTTTATCCATAATGCATTTTGGTGCCGGTTTGTGTGTTAATGTTCAAAACATTATTTTAAAGATATGTGGTATATTTTCACTTTGTACAAATGACAGACTTGACATTAATGTAGTTAAACTATCTGGATTAATTTGGTTTATAAATCAAAACCATAAGTCAAACTCATTTACCCTTTGAGGACTTCGGCCTCAGCTGGACCACTGTATGCTGTGAAGAGAAATGGCTTTTGTTCTTTTCTTTTTGTAGCAGCCTGGCAGCCAGGCCCCTTCTGCTAGGATAGAGTTGAGCTCCGCTCCTCTCGGCTGCCTGACTGCTGCAAAATACTTAGCAGACAGGAGCCAACGTGTATGATTTTAGGGTTTATAAATGTTTTTCACCGTTACCAACTATGTAAAAAAACAAAACAAAAAAAATGTTAACGGACTAAATTAACGGAACTAAATTTAGCGGAAGCTAATTGGTCCACTGATGGCTTTTGAAGTTAGCTGAAAAGCTAATCCGCTAACAAAAAAGTTAGCTTTGCTAATTAGTGGCTAGGGGATTAGTGGAACTGTGCCACCATTGGTCAAAACATGCCAAAGCTCTGCTTCAGCACTTATATTTGCCTGAATACATGTAAGTTAGCCAGGTACAATCAACATAGAGAAATTATCATTTTCCTGCTACACACTCTCAAAAACATCATGGCCAATTTGCAGCGTAGTTTTTTCATGCAGCGGCGTAACGGGCTGTTACTCTGTTATAATGCTGGCAAGAAGTATGATGTTACTTCCGGGAATAAACCGCTCCTCAAGGACTGTGTCATTTGGGAGTCCGTTGTGCATCCTAAAAATTTGCCAGTATGCAGAAGGGATGTGAAAACACCTTCATCCCTTGTGCGCCACTGTTGTCTCCCGGCGAGTTGGGGCGCTACAAAATGATGTCACATTTCCACAAAGATCTGCGCTGAGCAGAAGAATTGGGAATGTGAGACACTGATTTAAGTCTACCTGCATTTCCCAATCCCGAGCTGCATTGTATGGACATGCATCTGGAGGCAATCGGTTGGTCAGCCATTTTTCCACTTTGCGGATGAAAGATGTTGGTTGCCAGAAGGTAGTCTGGGCTTCTAGGGGCATGGCGTTGATGGTTACCCTCTTGCTCTACAGTGCTGCAGCCAGGCACTTCAGCACTTGGTTGTAGCACCAGGTGTGTCTGCCTTGGATAAGACTGGTCTCGCATCCCACCTGGATGTGTTTCAGGGTTGCTGGGGGAAGACACTGGAGACAGGCCGGATCCTCTCCAAATCAGAGATGTAGATTGGTTGGAGAGGGCAGGATGTCATATGTGGCCCTGATGGTTAAGTTCAACATATTTGACTCAGTGTTCCACAGGTCACTCCAAGTGATCTTCCTCTTAACACCATCCCACCTCATCCAGTGGCCTTGCTTGGCTTGGGACACCGCTCTGGCACATCTGTTCGCTTCCTCCTGGTGGCGCACCTCATCAACCACTAGTCATCAGTGTTCAGCTGTAGTAGCCCTTTGCCATGTTGGACTTGGCCCACTATAATCCGGTGTTTTATAGCAGCCTTTGTCTGTGCCACTGCTGCACCTGGCCTCCACTTTCTTCCTGTGGCTAAAGTGGAAGCAGCACCTCTAATGAGAGGATTCCAGGATTCTGTGGGGTTATTTCAAGTCTTGCTTTAGAGCATTTGTACTCCAGCACCAGGCTTGAAATTGGCAATGAGAGGGCTCCATTGCTGTACAGGCCAATGCTGCTGACTCACCTGGGTAATCCTAGCCATTTCCTTATCTGCACGTTAACCCATCGCTGTAGCCAACTGGCATGGGATAGGGTGACGTCATAGATGGAAATTGATCACATGAGGTGGGACAGCAGCCCAAACTGAAAGCTCAAAAACTTTAACTCGCCTGGGAGAGCTGTGCTGTAGATCTGCTTCAGGCTACTGATGATATCTTGCCTGCGTTGTTCATCTATATGAAGTCTTTATATCATTATATAAAACCATTAACTTAAAATTTTTGTATATGTAATGGCTTTATTTTGACACAAAACACGGTCCTTTCAAAACATGTCCCTGTGCAGTAAATCAAACGCACCCCTCTCTTCTGTGGAATTTAATTGCAGCCGGCATCCTTATTGTTGCATTGCTGCCGCCTTCTGCATCAGTTCGTTATAGCAGGACTAAATCCTCTTGATGAGTCCAGTGTCTTTTAATTATTTAAAAAGCTAATACTTCCCCCTCTCACTTGACTTTATGGCTAAAATACTTCCTACAGCAACATCTGTCATTGCTTACAATTGCTTTATTTTCAATTTTTACTCTTTAATAGATAAACCATTCAAAAATGACAATATATTTGAGGTAAAATCAAAGCACTGTGATAAATACTGTACAGGCATATTTACTGGTTATGGTTTTTATTATTTATATTACAACTGGTCGCATTTGAATGCGCTGCATTCTGTTGATGGTATTTCACAACAACACTTTATTTAGAATTCAGTTGGTTTGGTGGTGGAATTTGCCTTTACATTGGCAATTGGATACCGCAGTCTCGTTTGAGGGCGGGCGCTAAAGGAGTAAAATATGACATAATTGGGGGACCAACCACAGCATTTTCAAAGGGTTTTTGGGCAAAGTGCATGCAAAGAAAGTGAAAATACAAAGGAAAAAGTGACGATGCGCTGGGAAAGTGGGCATGTGTTGCGGTTTGTTTGATCCGGAGCAAAAACGTGTTGAGGCAGTTTTGCAGCTGAAAGAATGGAGCTACTCTGGTTAGCTGTGTAGGCTAACAGTTATCGGCACAATGTCTCCCACCTTCTCGCCTTTTGTTCTACACTGGGGAAAAAAAAAAACTTTCGCAACTGCTTCGCTAATTGCAGCCGAAAACAAAACAGTACACAATTTATCTGAGTGAAATTATGGTTTGTATATATTGCGAAACGGAGCTGAGGTCCTCCTAAGTGGATATATCACGTAGTTCAAACAAGACTGCGGTACCCTATAGTTATCATGTCTTTAAGTGTGCGAGGTCTGTCAATAAAGTAACGGTCCTTTTTATTTTTTTCAAAAACTATATGGATTTCATTCATATGTTTTTACGTCAGACATGCTTGAACCCTCATGCGCATGCGTGAGTTTTTCCACGCCTGTCGGTGACGTCATTCGCCTGTGAGCACGCCTTGGAAAGAGTGGTCCCGCCCCCTCGTCGGATTTTCATTGTCTGGAAATGGCGGAATGAAAAGGGCTTTTTTTCCATCAGAGTTTTTTCAGAAGCTGTTAGAGACTGGCACCTGGAAACCATTCTAAAAATTTATCTGGCTTTCGGTGAAAATTTTACGGGCTTCACAGAGAATAAGGTCTGTTAGTACAGCTTTAAGGACGCTCGGTGGGCCGCGCTCCGAGCTGCGACGACGCGGCACAAGCCACCGGACCATTTCTAAACGGATGGCTCTGTGGATACGAGACCGTCGTGTGCTCTTTCTCTGGTTATCACAAGAGCTGGACATCAGCCATTTTCCACTTTTAACAAGAGACTTTGTCATGGAAAGCCGCGCGGAGGCTTCGTGCGTCACGACCGATTCGCTTTGGAAGCGAGACAAAGGAACACCTCCGTTTCGGCATGTCAAAGGACAGGTTTGGACATGTCCAGCTCTCCACAATTTCACTGATACTTACTGGACTGGTAAGCATTGAAAGCCGAGATAGACATGTCCAAATTTTTCGAATGGTTTCCAGGTACCAGTCTCTAACAGCTTCTGAAAAAACTCTGATGGAAAAAAAGTCCTTTTCATTCCGCCATTTCCAGACAATGAAAATCCGACGAGGGGGCGGGACCACTCCTTCCACAAGGCGTGCTCACAGGCGAATGACGTCACCGACAGGCGTGGAAAAACTCACGCATGCGCACGAGGGTTCAAGCATGTCTGACGTAAAAACATATGAATGAAATCCGTATAGTTTTTGAAAAAAATAAAAAGGACCGTTAATTTATGGATAGACCTCGTATTATTGACTAAAAGCTGAAAGAGTGTAATTATTGAATTATTTTCTAAAACGCACTTAGAATTTGATGAATGTAGAATGAAAATGATGAAAACAGAATTAGTCTCTTAATGCAGATAGTCCATTTGTGGAAACATTACAGATAATACATATAGATAGTAAATACATTTTAATGAACTTGAGCCACATTTTGTTCCAGTAGCAGAGTCAAATACCACTGTGTTTTAAACCAAGAAAAACTGACCAAAGTGCTCTCAGACAGCACCAAATTGCACTTCTTTTTTTTCAAAATTTCCCGTTTGGGGGGCGGGGGGCATGTTGATATTTGCTGTTTGGTATGTTTATGCATTTTGGGTCAAGGATGAATAGCGCCAAAACAAAATGTTAATACGATTTATATATATATATATATATATATATCCAGCAGGGGGCAGTAAATCATGTATATAAAAGCATGTGTGCGTGATTTTATTTAGTAAGTTCAATGTAAATACATAATATAATTGTAAATGCGTTAAAAATACATGGATAACACAAGAAAGTGAAAATGCTTATTTCCATTGTGGTCCATTTAAAAGTCAAATTACAAAATAGAAGTAATAATTAGGGATGCTGATACCAGTATCGGCCCGATACGTATTCATTTACTTGTACTTGTAATCATAAAACTTATCTGATACTATGACACCCGATACCCCTTTACAGCAGCATGATGTCAACCTCTCAACGGTGGATTTTCACGCACTACCACATTCTGAAATTTCCAGACTATAAGCTGCTACTTTTTTCATACATTTTGAACACTGCGGTTTAGGGCTGAAACGTTTCATCGAGTAATTCGATTACAAAAAATGTTTGCTTCGTTTAAAGCTGTAGTACATACGCCAGACCTGTATTTGGCGCTGTAACGCTCACACAAAAAACACAGAAGAAGACCATAGTGCTAATCAATGTAGCAGGCGATGCTACAAGTTTGCAAAGACACACACTAAGTAAAATAAAGCATTTTAAGAGAAAAGGTCTGCGCAGTCGTCTGAAACAGACTTATTGTGCATTTAAAGTGAAAGTGTGTTTGTATATATTTAAAAAAAACACGTTTTGCTCTACTAGCCGTTCTCCACCTCTACAGATGAAGCGAAAGGATGCGCACTTTAAATGAGTCATGTTTAATGATTAAAAAAAAAAGCTTTAATTCAGATTTGGTAAGAGTTTTTATCAACAGGCAGCTTTTGTGGAAACGCTGCAACTGTTTTTCAAAGGCTCTGTTATTCGCCAAGCATCCACAGAAAACAATGAATTTGACTTTGGTTTGAGCTACACTCTGTACAGCATGTATAAATATAGAGGGTTTTCATATGACGTATCGGTCACGTCATTTTGTGTCCTGCGGCCATTCTGGATTACAACGCGGTGGCTGCTGTGATACGCTACGTGCATTTGGCAAACAATTGCAGAAGCTTCAACGTCGGTGTGAAGAAGCCTCACGGCACCGTGGCGCTGAAAGAGATCCGTCACTACCAGAAATCCACTGTTACCAGAATTTTATCTTATTTTATTTGGCAATAAAATTAAATAAGAATACATAAAAATACCGCTGAGGATAACACAAGAACACTTCCAATATGGATGCTTATTTGCACTGGTGGTCCTCGAGCACCGAGCTGCTGATCCGTAAGCTGCCCTTCTAGTGCCTGGTGAGAGAAATCGCTCAGGACTTCAAGACGACCTCCACTTTCAGAGCTCCGCTGTGATGCTCTGCAGGAGGCCGGCGAGGCTGACCTGGTCGGCAGCTTCCTAGTTCACAGTATCGCAGTGTGACACTGTCGACAGTTCGTTACATCACCACTAAATTCACTATCAGATACAAGATACGGATCCACTGAACCAACTGCTACACATCTATCGCGATAAATAGCTTTATCTCGAGGACTTAAAGCATCGTAATAACCGTACAATCTCTCCATTTTTCTATCAGGCGCCAGCCTCCTTGTAATTCAGAATGGAGACGGCACCTGTCCTGCAGCAAATCAGTCACGTGATTGAAAACCCTCTATACACTAAACACTGAATAAATCACAGTAATAAAAAGTGCAAATTAAATATGCAATAAGAAGGAAAAAAAGAATGCACACTGAAGATTTCACAGACTCCCTGGGCTTATGGTTTGGCAAAGCTCTAAAACTCTTAATATGAAAAAATTAATAACCTGGCAAAACAGAGAGAGGGAACATCCTAAACTTAAAAATCTGCATGATGGCACAGCAACATTGTGCCACTGCTTTAGGGAGAGCCCTGCCACTATTGATATTGTTTAAAAACACAAAGGTACTTTTTAACCGATTAATCGACAAAATAATCGATAGAATATTCGATTCCAAAAATATTCAATAGCTGCAGCCCTACTGCGGTTTCAACATGATGCGGCTAATTTATGGATTTTTACGAGCTTTTTGTGATTTACTGATAAGTCGAAATATGTCCATTAGTGCTGTCCATTGATTGGCTGAAAGCCGCGCTCCTCATGTAGAGTAAATTCACACACGGAATAAATATAAAATCTTATTTGTTCATTTCAGTAGAATTTATCATCACATCCTGAAGAAAAATTTTCCACATAAAGCCTCCTGATTTTGGAAAACATCTGAAAATAATTTAATTCCTTGTTGTAGCTGAAAAAAGTTCCTCTTTGACACCGCACTTTGCGCCACAGTTGCTCTGTTAGATCATGGTTTTAGCGGCGGAGGTTGTCCATCAGGTGGCTGAGTTGCAGCTCCTGCTGTGGCTGTCCGGGCCGATGCAAGACCAGCTCAGTCTGCTACAGGTGTAATCCGTTTGTTGGGTGTTTGTGGCATTATCAGCGGAACCCCCCCCACGGGCCACACTTTACGCCACAAGTTGAGTCACTGCGCCTTGTTAACGTCACAGTTACCACAGACATCAGGCGATTCTGTCTGCACGCAATGAAATTATCCCATGATCCACAAAGAAAAAAAAAGTTAAAATTACTCAGTTTTCCCTCCGTGTTGAGCAGACACCATGCGTGCAATGCTGTGCTCCTCAATATTTACATGTTCCACCTTTTGGAGGGAAAAACATTTATGGTATGTATTTGTGTATGTTACAATAGATATTTAATTAAAAGTTAAAAATAGTGTGGAGAGTGAAAGGCTGTTAAACAGAAACAGTCTCACAGCTGATAATGCAGAGAAGCTTCTTTTCATCAAAAAGAATCTGCCCCTCACATTTTCAAAAGAAGCCTTAGTCTTCACAGACATAAGTAAAGTTAGTGTTGGACGATTTCAGTTCTGTTACTGGCGTTGTAGATTTTGTAGTTCTGAAGTCCACAGGTTACATTTAAGTACAGGGGTCTCCGCAGACAATGGAACAATGGCACCATGCTGTTATGCTGCCATCTAGCGCCGCTATAGTGTAGTCTCATGATGTTTTCATGGGAGACTTGGTGGGACTCTATTGACGCGCAAACCTGCTTTTGCGGGAAATTTCACATGAACAACTTCAGCTTTTTATTTTATCCTGTATACATCCAGATGACACAAACCATGACAAAATGCAAGCGTTACACAAAGCCAAATGACCAAAGGACAATCTCTGCATTTTTTGTTTCGTCTTGGTGGGACCACAGCCCGTGCAGGGCGCAGTGATGGCCGCGCCGTCTGGGGAGGAGGCACGCTGGCTCCGAGCATACAGAGGCAGGTGCACAGCTGACTCGATCAATGCTGTCTGCTGTGGGATCAATCATATCAGAGGCTAAGAACGATAAAGCCTCTGTGACAGTGAACAGAGAGGCTTTTATGAAAAAAAACAGCAGAACAGAATTCGAAATACTTAAGGTACCGAGACACACTTTGAGATTTTGGGGCTGGATAGCGTCATGCATTATTTCCATTCTTCTATGTTTTAAAGGACATGTCGCACTGAAATCAGAACATTTACGAGTGTTTCCGACAGCGTTTCTTGGAGGAAAACATCTCAACGCACACTTGAATGCTGCCAACATTAAAAATGGAACCACAGATTAATTACAAAGCTTACATAAGTGTGATATCATTTTTTTTAAGTGATAACTGTTAATTTTGATGCAGTCACGGAAAAAAGAGCAGCCGCTTTCCACTGAAAAAAAACTAAAGGCCCCCTGACACGAGCATGCCTTTGATTCATGCACAAGCACGCACGTCGTCGTGATGATCCCACCTGCTGTGTTCCCAGCTGGACGGCATTCTTTGTTCTGCCGCCTGCCACGCGCTGTACGCTGTTTATAAAACAATTATTTCGTGTTGGATTAATCATTTGCTCTGCAAATTGGCCATTGAAAACGGCTGTAATCACTTCCTGAATCACAGAGGACTGCTCCAGCTTCAGCTGTTCGCGCTCGTGCCTAACAAGCTGCAGAAAGCATTTTGAGCCATCTAAAAAGCAAATTATTTGACATGTTTACATTGTCATGGCTTGGTAAAACAGTTGTGTGTTCTTTCCTTCTTGTGTGCAGCTGTTAAAGTATGTTTGAGAAATTTAACTTCTTGTTATATTCCTTCAGACAAGCTGCGCTCTGATGCGATCCGCTGACGTCACCACTCACTGTGTTCACTTTTTTACTCCACTTAATGAGCTGCACATCGTGTTGACAATTAGATGGCACCATGTAGCATGCCATTTATGCATGAAAGAGTTTTTTTTTTTTTTGAACATTTCAAAATTCTCTGTGTGCAATAGCACGCACCGGTGCCTCTCTTGCGTCCTGTCTGCACCCGTTAAAGACGAGTTTATTTTCCCAGCACGATACAGGTCGTGCTCGTGCGTGAGTCAAAGGCATGCTCGTGTCAGGGGGCCTTTAGTGCACGTGCACACTGCGCGAGTGCGGTGCGTGCCACTCTATTACAGAACAGTCTGATGTCAAGACAGACTCTAAAAGTAAAATAAAGAGAAACCCTACCAGCTTCACTGAGAAGAAGGAAAAAAGAGAAGAAAAGAAAAAAAAAATCATTTATTTTCACAGCCATGCAGTCTTGCAGCAGTTTTGACTCATGGTTAAAATTTTAAACAAACTCATTCCTGACAAGTTATCGAAATTAATGTCACCTCTGTTGTTTTTACAAAGTGAAAATATCAGCTATATATTTTAACTTTAAAGTTATGCACTAAATTTCAAGGTTTGAGTGTTTACAGACACACATGCCAAAACTAAGGCATTATGGGAAATAGGGCTGAAACGATTAGTCGAGTAACTTGAATAATTTGATTACAAAAAATGTTTGAGGCAAATTCTGTGCCTCAGCTTTGTTTAAAGTTGCAGTACATATGCCAGGCCTGTGTGTGGTGCTGCAATGTCCCCAGGAAAAAAAAACAAAAAACAGAAGAAGACTAGAGCATAACAGCTAATCAAATTAGCAGCAATAGCTACCGCATTCCAACGTGACACACTGAGTAAAATAAAACCTTTTAAGAGAAAGATGGTTCACGCTGATCATCTGAAATAGTCTTACTGTGCATTTAAAGCAAAGCAGTGTGTTTGTCTATTTTTAAAAAAACACACGGTCCGCTCTACGTGGGGAGGGACTATTGACCCGGCGGACGGCTGCTGTCTCTCTGCCCGGTGTGATGGGTCGTCAGACCAGACGAGTCACAGCTCCGTCCCCGGCTACATTGACAAACAGCAGAAGTCCACTCTTTCTGTGTTAACCTCAGACTCAGAGTGTTTCGCTTTTTAATTTTTGCTTTTTTGGGCAACACACAACGCTTCACAAACACGGTAACTTAAATAAATAATAATAATAAAAAAAACTGAAAAAACCTCCAGCTGAAATGCATCTGGTGAATTGCAGTGAAAGAGGGATAAAAAAAAAAAATCACACAGGGACCCAGTTCATCAACCTTTAAAAAAAAAAAAAAACTTAAAAATGGTTAAATTTTACAAGTTGGAGAAAACAAAACAGAAAGCCACATCCCATCGCTATTTCAGCAAAATGTCAACACTTTGCGCAGTGACTTTGTGCCATTGCTTAGGGAGAGCCCTGGATTGATGTTGTTTAAAAACGCAAAAGTACTTTTTATCCGATTACTCGATTAATTGATAGAACACTTGATTACTAAAATAATCGATAGCTGCAGCCCTGTTTGATTTAAAATTTTATGTCTTTCTCAGTAGTGTTGATAAGGTCATGTGAGTTTTAATCTGTATGTTTTTAAAGGAAGGGAGCCTTGATGTGAGCAGTATGAGTAAGACGCCCCCTAACAGAAGAGGGATAACATTTGAGGTGGGAGCTCAGCTGGAGGCCAGAGACAGCCTCAAAAACTGGTGAGTCGTGGCCTCATTCATCTCTCGCCATCTCTGTCACTGTTCACTCGTGTTCTTTTGTGAGTGGGGCTGTGCTTTTTCTTCTGTAACACTCAAACATTGTTTAAAAAGGGTGAATTATAGCTACAGTGATTGATTAATTGGCAACTATTTGGACAATTGATTCATCTTTTTTTTTTTTTGGAACCAAATTCTCTAATTTCAGCTTCTTAACTGTGAATGTTTTTGGTTTCTTTATTCCAGTCTTATAGAATATCTTTGAGTTGTGGACATCATCTTGTTTCGAGAAACACTGAGAAATTTTCACTGTTTTATGAGAACTTATGGAATAATCAACTAATTTATAAATCAAGCAGATTAGTTGATAATTTAAATGATTTGTATCCCTAGAAGAAATTTCATCATTGAACTACAGAAATTGAGTCCAATGATGCTGCTTCAGGAAATTTAAACAATATACACCAAAGCAACGCAGTAACTACCCCAAATCAGAATGAGTTTGGAGGATATGGAAAATCCAAAAATAAAGGAATTTCTCATTCCAATTAACAGACACAGGGTAGGTGGAACCTATGGTAGTGCTCAGCACAGCAGTCTATCATGGGGCCACATTGATACAAACTCATTCACACTGACACCTGTGGTCAATTAAGAGTCACCAATTTACCTAAAATAAATGTATTTGGGGGGGGGGGGGGCAGAGACCCCAAGCAGATGCAGGGAGATCATGATCATGCAAACTCCACACAGAAAGGACCAGATGGGAAGTAGAAATGCTGTGGTTTTTTTTGTTCTGTTTTTTGTACAGTGCTTGAAACAGTCACTTTGACACACGCAAACTGACTCCAGGTTATTTGGAAACGAAAGTCAGTTGTGTTCTTTTCAGGTAAAGGTGACATCTGAACTTAAGATGCCAATGAAAGTGAGTAGTAACTATGAAGTTTTTAGATGTGGATTAATGTTTCTTTGGGGGTGGGGGGCACTGCTGCACCTGGTGTGGGGTACGATTGCATGATTGTATTAAGACTGGGCGATATATCGATTAATTTGCGTTTTTTGTTGCGGACGATTTAAAAAAATTTGTTCTTTTTTTTTTTTCTCCTCTTGTTGCGGCACACCTTTTTGTCCCCAGGAACTTCCGTAGCTCCCCCCTCTTCATCCCGTTTCCTTCACACAATAATAAACATGGCTAACCACTAAAGAAGAGCGAGTTTTGTTAGTGGTTTGGGATTGCTGTGACAGATGTGGAACAAGTGACTGCATGCTACAAAGTTTGTCTAAAGTCCATTGCAACAGAACACAGCCGCAGAATAAACTTATTCCAGAATCTATAACGGAGGCATCCATCTGCGAGGGAGAAATTCCACACTTTACGAGGGAACAAGAGCACAAACTCCTGTAAAACGCAGCTTACTCTGGTGGAATCATTTGCCGAAATGGGGGTAAAAAGTAACGAAATGGGGCAGATTGAGCCAGACTGACTCCAAATATGATTCAATTAATTACTTTTATTTAATTATTTTTTAGCGAAATGGGGACTAATAATAAGGGAATGGGGGTTAAAACGTAGCAAAATGGAGCAGACTGACACCAGATATGATTCAGTTAAGTACTTTTTTAGATAAATGGGACAAAATGGGGACTGATAATAGCGAAATGGGGTAAAACTTAACGAAATGGAGCAGACTGACCCATTAATTGAAGTTTCATCTCTCGAACGCCAGATGATGCACCTGCCCATACTACATGTAGTGAGCACAGCTCATAAAAAACAAAAGCTAAACAATTAAATAAAGGTAACTATTTGGAGTCAGTCTGGTTCACTCTGCACCATTTCATTACATTTTACCCCCATTTCATCATTATCAGTCCTCATCTCGCCCATTTCGTATTTTAGTATGGCCCATTTTTGATAAAATAAAAGCAAAACTTGTTTTGAGTTATCTGTCATTTGTACTAAATGTTTTCTTAAAAAAAAAAAGTGTGTGTGGGGGGGGTCGTAAAAAATCGAAAGTCAAATTTTTTTCTGAAAAAATCAGAGATTTTATTTTTAGGCCAAATCGCCCAGGCCTAGATTGTTTGGAAGAAGCCAATTCTTATATCACTGATGGGAGGTCTGGGTGCACAACTCTGTTCTATTGTAAACAAGTGGAATTGGTGAATGGCTTCATCTGGACAGTTTTTCTGTGGTTTTTTTTTTTTTGTTTTTTTTTTTTTTTAAGACCACACCAAAGTCTTTGGAATTGATATCAAAGTGTGATGTTGACAGCTGGATCAACCCTGGACTGGAGTCACAACTGTCTAGGCTTGATCTCGGTGTGCAGTTAGCCAGAAATTTACAGCCATTTCAAACATTCCACTTTCCAGCAGTGCAGTTCCCACTGGCTGCTCCGTGGGCGCCGAGACTACTGCCGGACCTGTTACGATTCCCTTTGATGGTGCAGATCGGGTGTGCGCCAGTTTTACAGCGTGTGTGGCTACCAGGACCGGTGTTGGGAGCCTTGCTGGGTCAGGGGGAGATCATGTATGCCCCGGCTCTCCCTGTGTGAGCGGGGAGAGCGTCTTCGGGACGGTGTGTCCCGAAGGGCCTGTGCTGGGAGTCCACCCCTCTGCTTTACGAAGGAGTGGTGTTGCTCCTTTGTGTGCAAAGTGTGCATGTCCCGCACTGCCTGTGCAGGGACCTTCACCGGCGGGACGGGTCTTGTTTGTCGCTTCGAATGGCAGCACAGTGGACATTAGCCTTGTGGCGTCTGTTCCAGAGAGCTACACACAAGCAGTAACAGTGCTCTCAGTGAAGATAAACCTCGAACAAGTGCATAGCCTTTCGAACTGCGCTAATATAACAACAATTGCTGGACCTCAACAGACCCCAAAACATCTACTTGCAGAAATCCAGTGTTCAAGACGCATATGCATTGAAAATTGTTTACTACTCTGAACCACGCCCGGATTATGTGGGATCCAAGTTATAAGAAAACGCGTACTTGGAGGTCACTTAAATGTGTGCAGTATGGTATCAAAACATGAACAATTAGAATATTTGTGTGATTCAAATCTTGATTTCTTTTTTTTTTTTTTTTTGGTTTATCAGAAACATGGCTTACTAGTGCCTCATCAGATTCAGCGGTACTGATACCAGGCTGTAATATTTTTAGAAAAGACCAAGGAAAAGGGGGTGGGGTACTGCTATATGTCAGGAGTAAATTTAAATGGAATCAAATGGTATGGCCTAATAAGATCACACTAGAATGCATTGGAGTAAATATTTCTTTCTGTGGAAATGTCATTGACTGTAATGTCTCTACCGTGAACCGTCTTCCACAAACGAGTTTTATGATCAATTGTGGGATCTCGTTAAAACATGTGATCATAAAAAATAAATGATCATATTAGGAGACTTCAATGTCAATTGGGATGACAAAAAAGACAGGAAAAAATCTGAAATTAATTACTGGTCAATTTAATTTTACACAATTGAGAATCCGACCAGAATTACAAGTCGTTCAGAATCCCAAATTGACTTAGTTTCTCAAATAGGCCTGAAAGGATTACTAAAACATATAATCTATTGACTGGTCTCTCAGACCATAATGTTATTCTTTGTACAAGAAAATTAACTAAGCAACGTTTTGAGCATTCATACTCCAATCATGTTAGGAAACAAATGTCTAAAGTTATACCAAAGAATCAACAACAAACCTTGGGAAAAGCATTAAAAGATCTCACTTGGGAAAGTGTAACCTCGTGACAATATTGAAATATGCTCTGGTATATTTCTTAACAAAATTCAAAATGTATGTAGTTCTTTTACAAAAAATATGAATTACAGGAAAATAAAATCTTACTCTGTCCCATGGGTAGATTCAAATTGTATACATCTAGTGAAAAAAAGAGACCAGTTATTGGAAAAACTCAATTAAATCCAGGTTGACAACAGACAAATATACTTCAGTGCGAAATAGAGTAATATCAAAAATGTGAAGAGCAAAAGCAATTTTTTTTTTTATCACAATAATGCAAAACAGAAATGAAAAACAAATATGGCAGAATATTAAACTTTTAGTGAGGCAGGAAAGGAAAGATGCAAATGATTTTGAATTGAAAATTAATAACTAGCTTGTGAATGATCCTACGATTTTAGCAAAAGAGCTGAATTTATCATTTCTACGCTTTGTTGAAGAGATGGCAGCATGTTTCAGATCGCCTGAAATAACCTACAACAATCCAGGACACAGTCAAATGTTTAATATAGAACCAATATCAGAGGTTGAAAGTCTAAAGATTATAAATGCCATGAAGGAGTCCAAAGCTAAAGACCATCATGGCTTTGATGTTGGATGCCTTAAAAAAAAAAAACACATAAAATGTCTCTAGCAAATCCAGTTACGCATTTAATAAATTTGCCAGTTGAGCATTCCATTGTACCACAGACATGGAAGATGGCCACAGTTACCCCAATTTTTAAAGTGGGTGACAAAAATAATATTAATAACTACAGACCAATTAGCATACTGTCAGTCTTTTCTAAAGTCCTTGAAAAGTGGGTCGCCAAGCAATTGATTCAACATCTACCAAGTGGCCAAACTACTCTGCATCCCATGCAGTTTGGTTTTCGTACTTATCATTCAACTGAGACTGCCATAACAATGTTCATGGAAAAAGTGAAAAGTAATTTGGATAAAAACAGTTGTGTAGGAGCAGGTTTCTTAGATTTGTCTAAAGCATTTGATCTAGTGAATCATAATATTTTATTATCAAAGTTGCAATCTTTTAATTTTTCTGAGCATGCCATAAAATGGATGGCATCTTATTTATCAGATAGAAAACAAGCCACCGTGGTTAATGGTATTAAATCCCCCTACTTAGATTGTGCACTAGGAGTCCCCCAAGGATCTATCTTGGGGCCAATTTTATTTTCATTATTCATTAATGACCTACCAAATGTTTGTGAGGATGTGGACATACAACTTGACACTGACACGGTAATCTACTCAAGTGCAAGATCACCTGAGGCAGCAGCTCAAACTCTTACATCAGCCCTAAACTGTATTTTAAATTGGCTTAACGGATCATGTCTGAAATTAAACATACAGAAAACTCTATGTATTTTTCAAAAAAGCCTTCTAATATTGACAGGGTTTTCTATCAGCAATATGATTATCAAATATTAATGTCTTGATTTTGATTTGCTGTCTTTGATTTTGTGTTTGATCTCATTCTCCATATACACATTTATATACATGTTTCATTAATATTGCTTTCTTTGTTAATCACTGAATTGCTGAAGTAGTTATATTCACTACATTTATTGGTACATATCTATTCACTATATTCACTGAACTGTTTAAGTAATCATTAAACTGCTCACATGACTCAGTGAGAGGGCAGACTGCTGAGATCATGTTTTTGCTGAGCGCAGATGTGCGTCTTTAATTAACGGGTCAGCCTTGAGGGAAGAGCGGTGTGACCGGCACACTGGTTCGGGGCTGAACGTTGTTATCGGAGGACTAGGAGACTGGAGGCTTAAAGCCATAACAGTTTTCATATCAACGTGAGACCAGACTCTGTCTTTTTCTTGTTTTGTCCTATATACTTGTATGTAACTTTATTCAGTAAATAGGAGAGGCAGATGGGCGGGGCCCTTCAGAGCTGGCGAGACAGTCGTTAATGGAGGTTGACGCTCGTTTGCTCTCTCCTGATCAGGAAAAAGAAATTCAGTGTCTCCTGCGTGATTATTTTGTGTTAACTGAGTTGTTCTTTTCAGGTCCAACTCTGACAAATATTGAGCCCTTCAGTGTGTACATTGGAGATGATGAACTGCAGTTGGTTAAAGAATTAAAATATTTGGGAGTGTTGCTGGATTCGACACTCTCCTTTTAAAAAATCATATTAAAATAACTAAAATAATCGAATACAATGTGTTTAACTTGAACTAAATAAGGTAATTGACAGATCAAGCGGGTATGATGTTCTTGCACTGTATATTATTATTATTATTATTATTATTATTTATTTATTTTTCCTCCCTCATGTAGGTTACTGCATAGCCAGCTGGTCTCTCTCAGGTGTGGCAATTTTAAAACCGATTGAAAGGCTTTATTATTATTAAAAATATTAGATAAAAGACCATTTTCATATCATCACTTTAAAATTTTAACAAAGTATAACTTGTTTAGTTTTGAAAATTTTATAAAATTTAAAAGTGCTTGTCTAATATATACAACTTTATATGGATTGGCTCATCCACCGCTTGCAAATTATGTTAAATATAGAACAATTGGTCCGAGGGTCACCAGGACCGTGAGTAGAGGGGACTGTGAAGTGCCTGTGCGAAAAACAGCTTTTGCACAAAATGTTCGTTCCTACAAAGGCAGTTTCCAGTGGAACACATGGCCAACTACAGTGATGGAGGCCCCAAGCTTTAAAGCTTTCAAAAGTCACTTAAAGGAGTGGCTCAAATCAAATAAAAAATGTGAGCATTATGAACTCAGTTGTATAAACTAAGAACTGTAGGGCATGTGCAATGCACTACAGCACTTTAAGTTATTGTTCTTAAAGCTATGGTTTTTAAAATATATGAATGTATGAAATTAGACTTTTTTTTTTTCTTTTACTGCGTGTCCTCCTTTGACTGAGTTTGTGTAAGATAACCTTCATGCTCAGATCATGTCAGTGTCCTCTTGTTTTCTGTCTCTTGTCCAGTCTGTGTCTTGTTGTTGTAGGTGTTAGTGACCCCTATGTAATGTAGTCTGTTGTTGTATTGTAAGCTCCTGTGACGTTTGTGTGTTTATACTGTAAATTGTTTCATTTTTATAGTCTGTCAGGGACTACAGATGGAAATTAGCTCAGGGCTATAATCTGACATGTTTATACTTTGTGTTCATTAATATGTGTTGTCCCTTTTAAATAAAGAAATGAAATGGAGTGGTTTGGGCACTTTCTTAATCTTAGCATCAGGAAACCATAATGTGAATGACTAGTGGTTATATTGGTACCTACCAATATAACCCTTCGCAGCCCTTCGCTGCTCACAGATTAAAGCTACTGTATGCAAGTTAGGGCTGCACAATGTCATTTGAGCATCGTCATCGCGATGTGCAATAATTACATCACAGCATGCACGTTTACATTGCCAACTGACAAAGGTAGAACAAAATAATAAAAAAGCCTGCACAGTTACTCCTTGGTTACTTCCTTTAATGTGACAACGTTTTGATCTCATTGGATCTTCCTCTGGTATCTACCTTGATCGATCAAGTGACAAAGGTAACAATCCGCTTTCATTTTTCATGACTAACCAACAAACGATGTTGAAGACATTGAATTTAGTAAAAAGGATGCTGGTAATGTGAGTGTGTGACATGCACCTTCTCCCTCGCTGCGCTGCACGCATCAGTCACGTTTGCTCAGCTGAAGGAATAAGAAAAAAAAAGCAGGCGGTTTTCTCGCAACTTGTCTTGTTTTCGGCGGCCAAAAATTAAACTTTTTGAAAACTGGGTGGATAAATGTGGAAAATGATGGATTTGCATCTTATATTCCTGGCTGTTTATAATTGACTTGTGTAATTTAACATACTATTTTGTTTTTTTCTTTTTGTCTTGGTGGGATTTATTTTCAATCGCGAGCAGAAAGCTAAAAGACAAAGCATGGCATTGGCAGTGGTGAATACTGATCATGAAAAAGTGGAGCACTGGGACGTTGATACAATAATTACAGAACGGACTTTAAGCTTTAAAATGTTGTTTTTCTTCTTATTAGTGGCTTCCTTCAGCTTAGGCTGAGAAATACACTCAAGCCAACCTTTTCGAGAGAGCTCTCTTCTGCAGTTGTAGGTAGCTGCAAATTTATGCCCGGCCCTCGGGTTCAAATGATCTGTTCGTCGAGCACAGATTTTCCGAAAAATGAGATGTTACTGAAAATGTGTGCAAAAAAGTTAGCCGCTTCACTGTCCCTAGGCTGTGAAACACTTTGAAAAGCTGAAAAGCTCAGCTCTGTTTGCAGCTGAAAAGGACAGGCGAGTAGAGATTCTGTCCGCTGAAAGGGAAAAAAGTCTCCATTAAAATCCTGCACATGAACATCGCTGATGATACATTTAGAAATTTATGGTTTATTTTACAGTTGAGAGGCTTCGTGTTTCCAGAAAGTTTGAAGTTTGCGCAGCAGGAAAACGGCGAGAGAAAGAGAGACAGAGGGAGAGAGAAAGCGAAAGAGAGAAAGCAAACGGAGAGAGAGCTTAATTTTAATTGCTTTGACAATGTAAAGATGTTTCCCATGTCAAAGCCCCATTGAAATTGAAAATTGAGAGACAAAGGCAGACAGAGAGGAAGACAGACAGACAAAGGGATAGAGACGGACAGAGAGAGGGGACTTAATTTTTACTCTGTAACTCTTGCTTTGACAATGTAAACATGTCTCCCACATCAATAAAGCTCCATTGAAATTGAGGAGAGACAGACAAACGGAGAGAAAGAGAGAAAGTGCTGTCTTTTCTCTTTAAGTCTATAAAAATAAGGCTATAAAGTCTATAAAAAAAAAATAAAAGCACTTAATTCTTTCACCAAAACATCAAATCTAGGCTTTCATCTTAGATACACCTTCTGACAAATTGCAGTTTAACTTTCAGGTCTCCTTTTTAAGAAAATCCTTATATAAAATCAACAATAATGATCATAATATTAAAGCAAACAGAGCTCTGGTATCAGATCAGAAAAGTATCGGCAGATATCCAAATTCAGGTATCAGGATCGAATTGGAAGTGAAAAATTGTGTATCGGTGCATCCCTAATAGAGACATTAGAAAAAATTATTTCATTTTATTTGTCATTGGGACATTTTTCATCTTATCTTATAATGAAAGAAAAGTAATTTTTCAAATCCCTCAATCTTGTTTTTTTTCCTCTCTCTCTCTCTTAGGTATGCAGCCAACATAGAGAAGATTGACTATGAAGATGAAAAAGTACTGATCCATTACCGTCAGTGGAGCCACCGTTACGACGAGTGGTTTGATTGGACAAGTCCTTACCTCAGGCCATTGGAGAGAATCCAGCTCAGGCGGCAGGGCTTACAGGACGACGCTCCTATACCTGTGAGCTAAGAGTGCCATTTGTTTCTATGTATAACCCTTTATGATCGACATGGTGATACCAGTTAAACCGTTGGCTGCAGTGGTCTGGAAAGACTTGACACATCACAATGTGATCCTCTATAGTTATGAGTTGAAGGAAGCGAGACTCAACATAGAAAACCTATGTATACCTCTGGGGACTCTATGTAATTAAACTTTCTAAATCAGTTTAACCCATTGTTGTCTAATTGCTCATATAATTTTACAAATACCTCGCTAACACTTGATTATGAAAGTAAATGGATAGTTGCAGTCGTATTTGAATTCACCATTATACAATCCCTGGCAAAAAACACCTCACAGATATACAAAACAATTTATGTTCAGTAACTGAACATTCTGGCTTGAGCAAACATACGACAAACAAATTAAATTAAATTTATATATGCTTTGAATGATTGCGTCAAACTACTTACGGATTCTCACTAAATTTGCAACAGAGGTATATATTACAGTATATTATTTATACTGGTAGATATTAGGGCACGGATGACTCCACTGAATTTTGGAGGCAATCTGGATTCTGGCTCAGGATTTGTTGGAAAGTGATCCAGATCAATATGCAGGTTCTGCAGCAGAAAGATACGACATCACGATGTAAACTAAGTTCAGGAAGACACTATTTGTTTCAGCTTGTGAAATATCAAATTGCAACATCTTGATCAGTCAGACCATTCTGGATCAATATGCAATTATTGCATTGCGTTGTGGAATCCGGATCCAGGTGAAGTCTGGGTCACGATGTGAATCACATATCTTTTATTTTGAGTCCTCATCAACCCTTGGGAGATGTCAGAAATCTCAGATTGCTCTTGTTGTGTATCTTTTTGTTGAGGACTGTTATTCTGCTTGATCTGGAAAATATGCCATTAATTCAGATAACTTTTTAATTTATCTTTCACCTAACTAGAATGTTCAGCTATTGAAGAAAATCTTTTCTTATCTGTGACAGCCTATGCCATGGAGCCACCTGGCTGTGGCATAGGAATTGAACTACCAATATTTAAACTGGTGGTTCGTTTTCATGTGTGCTTTTGGCTGCCTGCGTTCTTGGACAAGACACTTCATCTACATTGCCTCACGCCACCCGGTTCTGTATGGGTGCCAGCCTTGGGGGAGTAATGGGATAGATTGGCGTCCCATCCAGGGGAGGCTATAGGCCCTTAAGATGCTTCATGCTACGGTATTCTGGTTAAGCAACAGGCCGGTTGGTCCTTGGGGCCTGTATGGGGCTACATTCTTGATGTCTGTGATTTGCTTATTTGTTACACTGATCTTGATGTTTAGTGTTAGTAAGCCCATGTTATCACATTCCACTTCTATGGAAGGTTATCATGTTGAATTAAGACTTTTTGCCCCCACCCCCTACTGACTGTATTACTAAATATGGCTCCTTTTAATATGTTGGTTATGTGTCCGTGCTTTAACGCAGTGCTTATTTTCTTTCTCTAGGGTTTTCATGTGAATGACAAGGTTTTGGCCAGCTGGTCAGATTGCCGTTTCTACCCTGCTAAGGTTATTTCTGTCAATAAAGATGGTGGGTATCTATATCTGCAGGCCCTGGAACCTTTTGATTCACATTGAGTACAAAACGAAAACTGCAAAAATCTGTATATGCCATGCAATGCCATTTAAAAAAAAAAAAAAAAAAAAAAAGTATTTGCCCTACTCCTGATTCATACTGTTTTTGATCATATAACTTTAGTTGGTAAAAGTAAAATGCCTGTATCTCCCATCAAGTCTAGGAACATTCGTTGGCACTAGACACTGCATCTACCAGCCCAGGTCATAGATAGTGGAGCAGATAACTGTAGACGGCCAGGTAGGGGTCAGTTGAAGAATTAAACACAGGCGTCAAAAATGAAAAATGTTCTAATCATATTGAAAGCTGTACCACATTACGTGTCTGATCACAAAGAGTCCAGAATCTGTGATTGAATTATATCATTATTATATGATTGAGTGTTCTGTTTGACTGTCGTCCAGTTTTGTCCAACCTCCCAAGTCCGATGTCTTGCACGAACGTTGACGATATCTGAACAGATCAGTAACTAAAGATCTGATGAGTTTAACGAGACTCTTCCATGTGTGGGATGAAAAGAAACGTTGTCATACAGAAACGATAGCAGCAAACCACGTCTCCCTAACCCGGAAAGAGTTGTGACGTCATCACCCATGCGCGTAGGCGCTGCTCTAGCGGCAACTTGAAAAACATCCACTATTGGTTGAACTAATAGTATAAATAAATGGAATAGTTCTGACAGTGTTAAATGCTTGGTCTGCAAGTAAAGGCAAACAATGTCAACGTCCATTGGATTCTATGACGTGACATAACGTGATAACTAAGCATGACACATGGTGCAAACTATTCCTTATTAAAAACCCTATTAACTCCATCAATTTGCATCACGTTTTTACAATATTTGGAGCAACTTTAACTTCTGACCCCTGTACAAACTGAAGCTGACCTTTGTTACCATTCTTGCTGTTTTTACCCCATAACTCCATAACATTCCGTCACAGATAGTCCAAACTATACCGTTTAGGAATATTTATGTTCAGACAAATAATGTGGTGTAGATTTCAATGTGATTGTAACATTTTTAAATTAAAATTATTTTCACAGTTCATATGGTACTCTGGTCAGGTAGCAAGCATCACACTTTACCTACTACGTAGTAGTGGCTGGTGGGGGTGTACTTTAATTACGCTGCATGCGAGTTAAGGTGTGCATTTTTTTAACTTTATATGTACCTGCTGTGTACAGCATGCAAACTGTCGATATGCTTCCCAAGAAGCAGGGGGTGTGCTAGAAGTGCTAAAAGGGTTAAATCTAAGAGCTGGGCAGACGTCTGCAGAGACACTCAGAACATTAAATATCCCACAGCATTGCTGTGATATGACATGCTATCACCTTTTTAATCATCCTTCACTTGAGTCTCATGAATGTCACAAATTGCTCTGAAAATTAATGATGACAGCATACACACAATGCAGTGCAACTTACTACACATTAACTAAAGTGACATGAAATATACAGTGTCATGGCTAAGATGATTCTTTACTACCCGTGCGTAGAATGGGTAACTCAGCTAGTCTAATAAATAAGGCTGACCATGTGTATGTGTGTTCGTGCATATGCACTTTCAACCTAAAGCCCCTGTCACATTGGTGTATTCGTAGAGCTGCTCATTGCAGCGTTGTTTCATTTAAATATGCGCATACTCAGCATTTTTCAGTGTTTGTTCATACTTGCAGCTGCGTGTGTTCACATTTAAATGTGTGCACACAGTCGCGTGTACCATGCCGCTATTAAACCAGTTCACTGCTATTTTCTGCCTCTGTGGAAGTGCGCTCTGTTCTCTACTGCATGGTGTGGTGTGGCTCAAAAACAGTCATTCAACATTATTATTATTTTCTTGTTATGCAGCAAGTGTGCATTTATTTTAAAGTCACAGCTCTTTTCCGCTTTGATCAGATTAATCGACCAGGGCGTTTGATGAGCGCACCGACATGCAGCGAGTGCGCGTTTATTTTAAAGAGTCACAGCTCTTTTCAGCTTTGATCATATTGATCGATCAGGGCGTCTGATGAGCGCACCGACATGCAGCGAGTGCGCGTTTATTTTAAAGAGTCACAGCTCTGATTAGACACACACAGAGGGAGGGAGAGCGTGAGAGCGCTTTTATTTTAAGGAGCCTGATAGAGAGAATTTTATTTTAAGGAGTCTGATAGAATGTCTTCTGTCTGTCTGTGTGTGTCACAGAGAGAGCGCGCAACAGCACTTTTATGAAACAACAACACTGAACAGTCCTCATATAATGAGTCCAGTATTGTAAAGTGAAGCAAAGATCTTGTAGTATTTATAGCTCCAGAAGAACAATGGAGCCCGGAGGGAGGTGTGAAATGGCGTACAATACTGTGTTGAAGCGTGGGCAGGTTCACAATAGCAGACAGTAGCACGGCGCTGCGTGTACTCGCATAAAAGCTCCATGCTGTGCTGCACGCCGAAGAAAATTAAACATGTTTAATTTCTTCCGTCCTACGCGCGTAGCCCTCAACATACTGATGCGTATTGAGAAAAAAACTCCACGTGAAGTGGGTGGAGAGCTGCTCATTACAGCGTAGACGATACGCTGTAATGAGCAGCTCTACGAATACGCCACTGTGACAGGGGCTTAAGGACCCCAGCTACCTCACCTGCACCCAGTCACCATACCAAGTTTGCTGTCGATTGATTAATTACTGTGGCTGTGCATAGCGAACACAAACCATGCCACATACATACATCGATTGCCTTTTATATTTATAGATAATGTTACAAATATTATTGGTATTATTACCAGAGTCCATCAAAAATGGCCATCAGGTCTTGCGAAGGCTTTGCGTCCGAAGTTAAAATGTCACATTGTTTCAATCTGTTCAGTTTAGTTTTTGAGTGGCGGGGGTGACAGCCAATCAGAGTAGAGCTGCATAGTGACACCACAGTCAGGTTACTAGGCTGGTAGCTAGCTGCATAATTTTGTTTCGTTTGTGTGTAAATATGTCGTCTTTGTCATATATTATGTAAAAGCGAGTGAGAAATAAACACTTAATACTGAAAATGCTATTTTTGGAACCTAATACCACCTCTGAAGTGATAGCAGACGTTAGCGTGCGCGCTAATGTCCACTAACTTGAAGCTAACGTCCGCTCTTTTCAAAAGCTCATGTTCATATATTATGTAAAAGCTAGCGAGAAATAAACACTTCAAAAACTGAAAACCATGTTTTTGTAACCTAATAACACACAAATATTAACCCATATATATTCTTGTCATCCATCTATTTTTAACATATTTACAATTATTTTATGTACTTGCATTGAACTTACTAAATCAAATCATGCTCTCACAATATATAGGTGATTTGCCACCCCCTGCTGGAATGGCATGAGTCCAGAATGTAATTATCAATGTCCATTGTTCAGTGTTAGCTAACATCTCTAGTTTCTCCAAAAATATTAGTCCTATCAACGTTAAGTTTTGGCGGCGTTCATCCTTGACCAAAAATACATATAGCATACCAAACAGCAAATGTCAGCTCTCCCAGTTTGTCAGTGATCGAATTTATACACATGCAGACCGCACTTCTCTTTTAATATATTGTGGCGAGCTGAGTGGAAGAACGTAAACGGAGCCAGAGCTTTTTTGTCTTTTCTGCCTTCTGCCACATGCAGGTGCTTTTATTTTTACACACCCACAAACTGACAGTGAAAAAACATCAGTGATGGAAAACGTCAAATGTACTACACTTCTCACTCATGGTAACAGCAACATGACACTTAACTAAACTGACAACCAGTTGAACTACAGAAACACATTAAATCAGTAACACTAACAGCTGTTAAACTACTATGAACCACAATAACATTTTAAACCCTGAACTCCCTTGGTGCATTGCAGCACAATGTCCATTATTAACTATTGTTGGCTAATATCGCAAATTTCTCCAAAAATATTAGTCCTTTCAACTTTGTTTTCACAGTGGTCATCCTTGACTCAAAATACATAAACATACTAAACAGCAAATGTGCCATATGCACACATACACACACATATGTGTGTATGCGTTCTCTAGGTTTGCTTGTAAAATCAAGTTAAAACTGAGGGTTATCTTCCAGTGTTCACACAATATAAAAACTTCAATAAGTGTTTGAGCTGTCACTTGAGAAAGCATCATGCAAAAACAAAATAATAATTAAGCAAAGGGGTTGCTGATGTTCACAAAGCAGGAGGAGGAGCTATCGCAGCATTTCCAAATGTCAAGAGTGAGAAGTATCATCAAAAAATTCAGACAGCCACGCAGTACAGTGTAGCAAGTGAAAGATGTGAAGTGAAGGAAAACTAGTGAGAGATGTCTAAAGACCACTGAACAACTGTCAAGACATGAGTGAATGACTTTGCCAAACTTCAGAAAGGTTCTCCATGTGATTATCCATGATTCTGTTTGCTGTGATGTCCAAGTACTGGACATCAGCTTTTGCTTTGGGTTATTTTGCTGCTTAACTTAGTGATGGATGAATGTCCTCCTCCAGGATTTTTTGGTAGACAACAGAATTCATTTGTCCTTCAGTTGTGACAAGTCTTTCTGAAGCGTCAACATATTTGAGCACAGTCGAACTACCATCTGCAGGCTTGACTGTAGGTTTGATAGTTTGTGAAATTGAAAGTTTACAGTCAATGAGAAGGGACTTGTGTTCCAAACAATTTGCACAAAGGTTGGAAGGTCATACATTATTTATTTATTTATTTATTTATTTATTTAGTCTGGTTTTTGTTCTTTTGGGTAGGTGGTGGTTCCCCTCACCTGTTTCAGATGGATTCTCCTTTTGACCATTCTATTTCTGACACTGAAGTGACCTGTATTGAAGTGAGATCAGGCTGCACTTCCTTGGATGTTGTCATTGGCTCTTTTAGAGCTTCCCAGATGAGTCATCAGTGTGCTGTTGGGGGAGTTTTGGTCATGTCTGGAAAGGTTCACTGTTGTGCCAAATGCTTTCCAGTTGGACATGATGACTCACTGTAGTTATTTGCACTCCCATATCCTTAGAAATTGCTTTCATGCTTCTCAAACAGATGTCAACTTAATATAATTCCTGCCCCTTTCTTGAGCTTGACTGTTTGGTACAATGTTCTAGTAATACGTGGAGTTTCTAGTAAACTTTTTGTGATCATTGTCAGCTGGTCCCAGTTATTGGGTTGGTAGCTGTAACCAGTGGTGGGCACAGATAACCAAAAAATTAACTTCAATAACAGATAATTAGATAACTGAAAAGTTATCTTCGATAAAGATAAAACAATAAACCACCCAAAAATGTATCGGAAGTTACAGATAACAGATAAGTTCCAATATTATCTCTGGCACATTTACAACTACTAGTAAAACAAATTTTATAGCTTATAATAATATTAAAAATAACAACAGACCCAAACAATAAGACCACACTTTTTTCTTTCAACATTCGGCCCCTGCTGGAAGCTCTTGTTTATTACAGCCCTCCCAACACAGAGGCACCCTGAGAACAGCCGTAAAGCCAGCTCTCTATCAACGACAAACCTCCGGTCATGCGGAGGTCTTGAAAAATAAAGTCATATTGAGTTATGGTGTTGATTTATAAATAACATTAATACCGATAGAATAACTCCATTAATGTCAATTCTGTCATTTGTACAAAGTTAAAATATAACATATATCTTTTAATGTTGAATAATGCACTAATTCTGACGTTTTGTAACAAAGAGACAGATCGCAAAGGATTCTGGGTAAACGTGCCTCTGCTAAACACTGATTGGTTCAGTCATTCATTATGTAAACCAACATGTTAATGTAACTTCTGTCGTGTGTTGGTGTTTAAATGTGCTTTTGTAAAATATTCCATTTTTTTATTTGTAAAAACAGGCATTTTTACGGAGCCCTGGAAGTGTCATCGCAACATTTTTTGCATGTGGAGAGAATGTGCGCATGTTTGCGCACTTTCTCTCCACATTCTCTCTTTACAACATTCATTTGATGTTGTAAAATGTGCTTTACAGTGTGCGAGATGATTTTTCATGCAGGAATTTTTTGGACCAAGTTTCAGGTTAATCGTGCGTCCTGCATCGTGTAGTGTTCATGGAGTATCAAGCTGCGGTCAACATCTGACGACCACCTCCTGATCGCCAATCGTATGGTCCAATGAGAATCAAACCTGTTTGATATATTATTGTGGTCGGCCGTCGTGAGGTTATCCTGCTGCTGAAAGCTACAAGCAGCATCCAACCGTTCGCACTGTGCCTGTGCAAACACTGCAGAGCTGTCTTGTAATAATGTTGTTATTATTATTATTATTATTATTATTTTGCAGTTTTGTTTTTAAACTTCATTTGTAAAAAAAAAAAGCCATTTGCAAAGCAAAAAAGTTGATTTGACAATCATCTGACATAACCGGGGTCAAAATAAGTAGAACACTGCCATCTACTGGTCCCCAGACACTGCCATGAACACTACTGGCCAGTAGATGCTAGATGGCAGTAGAGGCTTTCAAAACAAATTCTAGATAATCCCTGTCTGCTCACATTTAAAATGCGTGGAATTTAACAAACGCAATTAAAAAAAATCATCTATAAACGCAGAGAATATATTCGAGAGTTTTAGGCACTAGAGTTTAATGCTGTTGTCCGTGGAGCCTGAACAGAGTGTCTGAAATGCATTTGTCCTTTTGTGACGTACTGAGATTACATCATCCTACCCAAAATTCACTGCGGGGCAGAGCATGTGCTCACAAAACCTTAAAAATTAGCACATTACTTTAAAACATATATCTGATATTTTACTTTATGAAACTTCAGACATGACAGTAATTTTAAATAACTTGTCCAAAATTAGTTTGGTGAAAATTTGAACCATAAGTTAAAAATGTATGCCTCTGGATGACTTAGGTTATATTGCCTGCATATCGGTATGGTGTTAAAGGAAATGTTTTTTTTCTTTTTCCTTTAGGGGCTGTTTTTCCTTTGTTTGCAGAGGATTGAGATGCTTTTTATACAAGCAGTTCTCTTCTGTTTGCAAAGGTTATAACTATGCGTCTGTTACAAAACTTTTAACAGGTGGGTGCTAATTTTAAAAATGCTTGTCGCTGTTCAGCTTTGTTTATTTTGTTTATTGGTTTAAAAGTTATCGGACAAAAATTAATCGGAAGATAATTGGTCTGATAATGGTTTTTAGAGTTATCTAAAAAGATAATCCGATACTGAAAACATTATCTTCGATAATTATCTGTTATCGGATTATCGGAAGTGTGCCCACCACTGGCTGTAACTAAGAAACACCCCACGCACGCCTATGTGCACACAAATGCCCGATGTCTTGGATGCTTTTTTCTTCTTGTAAATACAACTATAGAAATACTGTGTTTTGTGTGTAGTTCGTTTGCCTTTTTTTATTTCTTACATTTTGTTTGAATATCTGAAACAATTGAGCATGATATACACAAAATTACAATCAGGAAAAGGGAAAATATTTTTTTTTCATGACATTATATATAATGTGCTTTAGTATAAATGTTTTTGACGGAGTAAACATATCCTTAATTAAATCGGTGCATAATTTATTTTAAATGTACTTTTTTGTTTTTAATATAAACTCATATTTGTGTCAAATTGATATTTATCCCGTCAGCGTCCTACACTGTGAGGTTTTACGATGGTATCATCCAGACAGTGAAGGGGATGCATGTAAAGCCTTTTATTAAAGAGGTAAAATCATTGTTTTCATAAATATCCAAATGCATTTGTTTTTCACACTTTTGCATTTTATTTCCTTGTTGGCCATGTTTCTCTCTAAATTTGATAATTGTCCTGTTTTCAATAGAAGGGTGGTGTTGGAGGGAAGTCTCGTTCTTCTGAAAAGAACATGGTTAGGAGGATCCCGAACCGCAGAGATAGGAGGCCTCAGGAGAATGGTTGTCCTAAAAACAAGCGGGTCAGACGTAGCACCTCTGACCAGGAGGAGGAGAGTAACAGTGAGGATGATGAACATGAAGCAGGTCCAGTAAATGAGAAGGACAAGAAAATTAATGAAGTACAGGCTCCTGTTGTCGTGCTACCTACCATCAAACAAGAAGAGGACACATCGGAGCAGGCAGACGAGAGTACCTCCATCAATGAAGAGGAGGCGTCTGGACTGTCAAATGGTGTGACAGAAGACACTGAGCAAAATGAAGAAGTGTGTCATGTCAATGGAGTAGTGAAGAAAGAGGAGGTGGAAATTGCACTGAGTGGAAAAAAGCCATACACAGAGTTGCCAGATCAGACATCGGCACAGACAGAGCAGATGCCTGTCACCATGACAACCACAGAATCAAATGATGATGTGGAGCAGAAGCTAAACATGCAATCGGAAAACTCTCAGGCTGTACTGGAAGTTCCACCTCCACAGCCTGTGAAACGTAAGTGCCCATGGAAGTGAATCTGCACTAGACCAGGGCATTCGTGAGTAAGGTTCCTGCCACACACACTGCATCCTGAAAGTATTGATCATCACAATGGGGACATAGTTAGAATGGGGAAAATGTGGTGTTTTCAAGGCCATACTTCAACCTGATTACATTCTTGCCATGTTCTCAGTATAACGCATTCCCACAAATTTCTTAGCCTGGGCATGATATGCATGTACCATGTGCCATTTGTTCTTACATTATTGCTGCAAATGATCACATTGCACACGTGTGCCATATTGTCACTGCGTCTGTTTTGTCTTTACTGTATCAGGCACTGTGCTGTTTCATTGGTTCTGCAAGCTTTCTTGTGTCTACATGTATGAAACAACTGTCCTGCCAAAGTGCCCATCTCTGTCAAAAACACACAAGTCTGTAAACATATGATTTAATGTGAACCTCAGTTTGAATGAGGAGATGAGAGAATTTTTATTTATTTTTTGCTGCATTTAAACTCAGGCACTCCGGTGCATGTGTGGACAGGTGCACATGATTTGAAGTAAACTTTGATTTGTTCGAGGAGGTATCAGAGTTATTAACTTTTCTGAGGTGGGAGGTTGGGGGACAGGCAGCATTTCCAGACCATGTTCAGCAATCTGCATTTTCCATTTACAAAGCTAAATTATTTGGAGAGTCTGTCCATGCCACACTTGTAATATGTCAGTAAAGTCTGTACTAGGATTAATTACGGTGAATCTGGGAAGTATTCAGTGCTTCACTTTTTCCACATTTTATGTTATAGCCTTAGAAAAGCTTTTGATTTTTGCAAATTTGTAAAAAAACAAAAACAAAAAACAAAACAAACAAAACCTAATATATCACGTATACATAAGTATTCACAGCCTTTGCCATGAAGTTCAGAATTGAGCTCAGGTCCATCCTGTTTCAAGTGGTTAATGCACTTGGTTTCAGTGCAGAAGGTTCCGGGTTCAAATCCCACCCCTGCCACATTTCTCCATGTAATGTGGAGTTGCGTCAGGAAGGGCATCCGGCGTAAAACCTGTGCCAATTCAACATGCAGATCCACTTTGGATTTGCTGTGGCGACCCCGAGTGCAAACAAGGGAGCAGCCGAAGGGACTTACATCCTTCAGATGATTCTACAGCTTAAGTGGAGTCCACCTGGGAATCCAATGAAAGACTCGTCAGCAGGCTTTTAATGAGTCTTTTGTTGGATTCAGGTGTGTTGGAGCAGGGAGACAACTAAGAGTGTCAGTGTTGGAGCAGGGAGACAACTAAGAGTGTCAGGAAGGTAGATCTCGAGGATCGAACTGGGGCACCCCTGATCTAAGAATTCAGAATATGGGCCAGGTATACAGGCCTGATATACAGTAACAAAGTAATATGGCTGATTTTTAGTGTTCTGATCTTGGCAATACGTAGCATCGTGGGCAGAGCAGAGTGTCAGATGTTCAAGGGAATTATATTTGTGACCCCCAACAGCTAATAATAAACTAAACCTAGATTTTATAAATAAGAGCAACTTCCCCCCCTTGCTTGGCATCACAAGCACGAACAATGTCCTTAACCCTCTGGGGCCGACGCCGTCGTATACGATGGCTAAGACCAAGAACAGTCCCAAAACACAGTAGAAGTAGAAGTTTGTGATTTAACCTTTGTGTAATAGCAGACAGAAATTGCTTTGAGATGAAGACAAAACGCAGACCATTTTGTATATATTGTTCAAAATGTGCATTTGTGTTTATTGTTTGAATGTTTTTGTTGTACAGACTTTCACACAAGACCTCAAATTACCTTTAGAAAGTGTCAAAACAGTTGTTTATTATAGTTTGCTGTATTTTGAATAAATGTGTGGAAAATTATTTTTCGCTTTACTTTTTCCTTTATTATTTTTGATTGTAACCCTTTATTACACTTATAAAACACAACAAAAGCATATATATTATGAAAGCACAGGTTGTCTGGGGGAAAAAAGAAACATAAAACTTGATTGTGGGATCCAGGGAGACCTGTTAACAAAAATAATAAAACATTTATGTCAGGTGAGTGAACTATCCAAAAAATGCCCTCGCACCGCAGAGGGTTAAAGTCCACGGAGAAAACAGTATGCCCATAACTGTTTCTACAGCTTTTTTATAAGTTGTATAGGCTCGTTCAATGTCTTCTGTTTTTTTTGGAGGGGTTTGGGTTGGGGTGGGGCATACATTGTGGAAATGTGGCTAAAGGCGTGCTTACACTGTGCGAGTTTTGGCCCTTTTTCAGCCGATTTTTCACTCGTGCAAGAATTTTTTGGATCGCGCCTAGGGCTGCTTGATTATGGGAAAAAAATCAGTATCACGATTATTTAGGTAAATACTGAAATCACGATTATTCAAATGATTTTTTTTTTTTTTTAGTTACACAATGCATTTATTCAGCATTTCTCTCACTCAAAAAAAAAAAAAAAAGTTATAGACAATGTGTGCAAAACCTCCAAATTGAAAATGTACTGTACCTTACCTGTATAAAACATAAAATGAATAAAATAAATATTAAATATCATATTATTTTTCTGTTTTCCTGTCCCTTCCCTGTTGTCACTGACCAGTTGGTCAGTGTCTTTGGGCATCTTCCTGACTTGTCCTACTAGGACATAGTGCGGCTGCTGTGGCTGTTTTTGTTTCAATTTATGTTCATTAGTTTGTGTTTTTGTCATCATACCCTTGACCACGTCTCCTTATCTCCTTTTGGAGAAATTTATCCGTTGATTTATTGTTAAAATATAAAATGAAACAGCTTTTTTAAAATAAAATAGTTGCTGTTGAAAGAGCCTTTTATTTAGAAGCAGGTGATGTTATGCTGAAATCTCGGGACCAGATGAAGGTCTCTTCTGCAGCTTTGAACTCTGGTGGTGTTGCTGAAAAGCAGAGATGTTTTCTTTCAACTGGACGTGGTGTTCAGCTCATCAATGGAAGTTTGGTTGTCTGCACAGCAAATGTTCCTGATTAGGACAAATAAAAATATTTCTTTAAATATAAAGAAACACTAAACAGTTTATATAAAAAAAACTGGGAAAACGATTGAAAAAAAGCGTTCACTCAGATCAACTGTGCTAAAAGGCTAAGCTAATGTTAACCGATCATTAAACCTTCACAGCATTTCAGTAAACGTCACGTTTTATTTTTACATTATTCTCACCTCGATAAAGCTGCAGAACTAAACTCCGTTGGGCAAACTGGGACTTCGCATATATCCAAAAAGTGGGAGATTTCGGACTGAGTGGGTTTGCTCCATCTCCCCGGCTGCCTGCCTCGCTCTGCCCAGGAATGATGCCTGAAGGCTGGCTTCTCCGTGCGGATTGGCTCGCTGTCGCGGTTCGATCGATATCCCACCAAGTCGTCAGTCCTCTCTCGGTCGGCGTCACTCCAAAAAGCAGCTGAAAAAAGCTTCTCCCAGCAGGGTGATGGGAGAATCGTTCTGCTGTTTTTTAAAGCTTTTTTTTTTGTGGTTCAGGCGACTCAAATTCAAGAAGGCAATCACTGAACTTTTTTCAGGTTGTGGAAACAGCCAGAGTGTGACGTAGCAATCCCGCCCCCTTGCTTCCGAAGCGACGCGTCTGATGTCATGCGTCTTGGGACACGTTGACGGATTGGCCTGATGAAAGGCCCTTAAATCGTTTCACTCAATTATGAGTTTGGAGATCGTTTGATACAAATATCGATATCGTGATCGAAATTTGGTTAATTGCACAGCCCTAATCGCGCCGAGTTTCAGGTTAATCCTGCATCCTGCATCGTGCAGTCTACATGGAGTAATGAGCTGCGACCAACTCCCGATCAGGAATCGTATGGGCGGATGAAAATCAAACCTGTTTGATATTTTGGTCGGCCGTCGTGGCTCGTGAGGGTTCCGCGCTGATGAAGCTGCGCTACAAGCGTCTACACGCTGATTACCTTGCGCACTGTCCATGAGCAAACACCGGAGAGAGCAAACGGTGATCTCATGTAAAGTCTTTTTTTTTGTTTGTTTGTTTTTTGCGTGCCCTTGCAATAACCTAATATCATTTTAAAGTTCATGCCTATCAGTATGCACAGTGAGTGGAATCAGGTGGAGGGAGACCTAACATATATGCGCGCGCGTGCACACACAGCAGACAACAGGATTTACGACAGATGAGCACAGCTGTAAGACTCGATATGAAATATAGTTTATTTATACAACAGTGTATGTAGCAACACCTGTTATGAATGTTTGTTTTCTTTTTACTGTCGTCTTATGAATCATGTTGCTGTCTGCTGTGTGTGTGTGCGCGCACGCATATATGTTCAGTCTCCCCCCACCTGATTTCACTCACTGTGCGCGCTGATAGGCATGAAATAATTTTTTTAAAAGAAAAAGCTTCCGACGTGTGGTTTTTGAATGTACAGTGTGAGCAGTCAGATCGCATCAGAGCATCGGGCCGTACAGTGTGAGAACATGAATTGTGCTCTCTGAACTTTTAGCCCCTGCGGTTTTGTCGCACAGTTTGAGCTGGAGCCAAGTACAACGATTCAAAATATCGTACAGTGTATGCCCAGCCTAAGTATGATGGTGTATGAGTAACTAAATGCTGCTAATGTCACACCTTCTTGGGACCACTCACCTTGTGTCAAATGTCTCTGTTCCACAGCTGTAAGAAAACAGGGTTTCCACAACCCCAACAGATTCAGCAGAGAACCCTGTAAGTACATTATCACAGTCATGCCTGTTAAATCTATTCATCTACTCTTTTTCTTTCCACACACTAAACCTGCTGCCTTTCTTGCCGTTCCAGTGTACAGGGTTATCAAAAATCAACCTCCACCCGTCCTGTCTATCAACCTTGATCACAACCCATTTAAGTGCAGTGCTGAAGGCTGCACAAAATCATTCCGCAAGGCTAAGCTGTTGCACTACCATATGAAATATTACCATGGGGAGGAGCTGCCCCTGGAGGGGGAGTGCAGTCCAACCAGGAGCATCCACACCAGGGCAACTGACAGGCAGACATGTGCCGCTGCCTTGGATGGCCCAAAGAGGAGGCGGACTATCTCAATGCGTGAGTTTCTCTAAAGTATAACTGTTGAAGTATAAATCTTAAGTGGATTCAGTATTTCTGCAATGTCCAGACCACATAATCGCACGGCAAATAAAATCATTGTGGTAATGCTTTTACATGTCCTCTACTTCAAAATAAGGCTTTGTCATTTAGGATTTAAACTGCAGTTACTGTACTGATGTTTACTGGTACTGTGTGCAGTATTCAGCAGGGAAAAATCCTTTTCTGCATTAAAACTTTCTGAAGGTATGCTGATTATTGTAAATGTCCTTGAACAGTCCAACATTATTGTACTTTTATTAGTGATCCACAGAAATGCGAACAGGTTGGGTTTGCGTGCATACACTGGTATTGAGTCAACGTGTCAACCTCACTGAACAGTTTTGGTTCCTGTATTGCAACCACCCGGGCGGACAACTGGTCCATCCCCACTTCTCAAATATAACCATCTGTCGCAGCAGTGTGAAGCTTGTTGTCCCCTTGGCCTTCTCCAGTTGTTGTGGTCCTTAACACTGAGGCACCTGTGTGCTGGATCATGCCCAGACAAATGCACCGCATGACCAATATACCATAGCTGATGTTCCCTCAAAATGCAAATGATACTCATCAGACTCTCTAAGCAAATTCTCCAAAGAGACCTCATGCCAAAGACATCTAGGCATAGTCTAGTGCATCCTGGGCCCGGTTGCACAAAAGTAGGGTAAGGGATTAAGATGGGATTTCATTATCCTGACTCAATTTATCCGTAATTCAGTTACACAAAGCGGCATAGTAGAAAGTGGGTTATGTTATGGCATAAGACAGGTTCTCAAGGACCCCTGAACCTGTACATTTTCTATCTCACTGCTCTCCCATAAGCTGATTTGCTAATTCAGGTCTGTTGATTGGCTGTGCACCTGAAGTCCCAATGCTTTTGTGGTTTTCCATGTAATAGACAGCATATACGTGGTCTGTCCATAAATTAACGGTCCTTTTTATTTTTTTTAAAAACTATATGGATTTCATTCATATGTTTTTATGTCAGACATGCTTGAACCCTCGTGTGCATGCGTGAGTTTTTCCACGCCTGTCGGTGACGTCATTCGCCTGTGAGCACGCCTTGTGGAAGGAGTGGTCCCGCCCCCTCGTTGGATTTTCGTTGTCTGGAAATGGCGGAATGAAAAGGACTTTTTTTCCATCAGAATTTTTTCAGAAGCTGTTAGAGACTGGCACCTGGAAACCATTCAAAAAATGTATCTGGCTTTCAGTGAAAATTTTACGGGCTTCACAGAGAATAAGGACTTTAACTACAGCTTTAAGGACCCCTTTAAGAACGGTCGGTGCGCCGAGCTGCGACGATGCGGCACAAACCACTGGATCATTTCTAAGCTGATGGCTCTGTGGATACGAGACCGTCGTGTGCTCTTTCTCTGGTTATCACAAGACCTGGACATCAGCCATTTTCTGGCAGATTTCACTTTTAACAAGAGATTTTGTCATGGAAAGCCGCGCGGAGGCTTCGCGCGTCATGGCCGATTCGCTGATGAAGCGAGACAAAGGAACACCTCCGTTTCGGAGTGTTAGAGGACAAGTTGGGACATGTCCAGCTCTCCACAAGTTCTTTTATACTCACTCGACTGGTAAGCACTGAAAGCCGAGATAGACATGTCCCAACTTGTCCTCTAACACTCCGAAACGGAGGTGTTCCTTTGTCTCGCTTCATCAGCGAATCGGTCATGAGGTGCGAAGCCTCCGCGCCGCTTTCCATGACAAAATCTCTTGTTAAAAGTGAAATCTGCCAGAAAATGGCTGATGTCCAGGTCTTGTGATAACCAGAGAAAGAGCACACGACGGTCTCGTATCCACAGAGCCATCAGCTTAGAAATGATCCAGTGGTTTGTGCCGCATCGTCGCAGCTCGGAGTGCGGCGCACCGACCGTCCTTAAAGGGGTCCTTAAAGCTGTAGTTAAAGTCCTTATTCACTGTGAAGCCGTAAAATTTTCACTGAAAGCCAGATAAATTTTTCGAAAAGTCCTTTTCATTCCGCCATTTCCAGCCAATGAAAATCCGACGAGGGGGCGGGACCACTCCTTCCACAAGGCGTGCTCACAGGCGAATGACGTCACCGACAGGCGTGGAAAAACTCACGCATGTGCACGAGGGTTCAAGCATGTCTGACGTAAAAACATGAATGAAATCCATATAGTTTTTGAAAAAAATAAAAAGGTACGATACTTTATGGACAGACCTCGTATAACAGATTTTAGCTCACATCGGACAAAACGTCCTGTCCGACCGCATTGCATTTTCATTAAAAACCCATCACCTGTACCGGATAGAGCAGTTTGAATGTGCCTAGTAACAGAGGTATGAAATTAAAGTTCAGCTCTGACACTCATCGATTCAAGGAATGCAGGTGTCCTATTTCCTTTATTAGAATTTTTTTTTAACCCGTGCTCAGACACTGGACTTGCAGTCTGACATGCACCTGCTAAATTGGACACTGCTAAAAGGCTGTGATTTGTTACTTTTACGGTTTCACGCCTTCCTCTCCAGTCATATTTTAATAGTTTTTTTTTTTTTTGTCCGCACGCTGATTACATTTCGATCATGGATCAAATAAGTTTGGCAGAAAAGTCCACAAATATGACCACCTTCACAACACAGAGTTGTTCATGCAATGCGGAAGTTGCCGTCCGTTATGGCTGCGTGACCACATATCATGTGATACGTGACGTCGCCTGCATACCGTTTATACTTTGCCGCGCTTGCTGTCGTTGTTTAATCACTGTGGTACTGTGGCGGAGTTACCTTTTTTTTTTTTTTCTTATTTGCTCCTTTGTCCTCAAATGCCTCCATGAGGACTTCCACCTCCGCCCTTGGAGAAGTATGCTGCTCTGGTTGCCATGGTGCATCAGTGAATCTGTGATCGATGGCAGAGTCTATTTGAGGGATCCACGTGCGTGCACTTATCCAGGCTTGGTTACACCTGGGTCGTTAGTTCCTTGTCTGCTCATCCTGGCTTGGTCTCTGTGCAACCGATGCTCCTGTTTTGAATTTGTTGAATTCAGCTCAGTCATTTATCCTGGATGCCTGAATCCTACTTTTTGTGCTAAGGGGGCATGGCCTCACAATCGTACAGGAACACAGAAAGCTCCAAGACTATAAAGACTTGGACCTTCATTCTCCTGCAAAGTTATTGGCGTTACCATAACACTGCTGTCCAGTGACCATGACTCCATTAGCTCTTTCCAGGCACCTCCCGATCCCCAAGGCCAAGGACCCAGAGACATGAATGTCTCAGCAGAGATGAGTGAATATCTGTACAAGTTCAGCCTTTGTTTAGACATTCTACAAGTGAACGTAAAAGAAGTTGCTTTTCTATTGAAATACCGCCACGTCGAGCTAACATGCAGCGAGATTTTTGTATGCTGACTGATAATTAGTTTTCAAAACTGACTGTCAATATATCTAATGGTGAAAATAGTTGCTTATAACAAATGTGTTGACACTGTAAGTATGTTGCAGTATTTGTTGTTTCAGGAGCATATCCTCTATTCAGCTGCGTGGGTGAGTCTTCAGTTACAGTTTCACACAGTTCCTGACTGCTCCCACCTCCGAGGTAGCTGAGCAGTATTACTTTCAGGGGCTTTGTGGTCTCTTTCAACTTGAGGTCCAAATAGTGTTTGCACTCTGATCCCGCAAACTCATAGGTCTGCCTTTTCACATTTTAAGTGACTCTACATCTTTTAAAATGTCAGTAGAAACGGAGACTAATCAATGGCACCTCACCAGATAGACTTGGTCAAACCGGTTTCTGTGACATGTTAGACCAGCTCAGTTTGCAGACAGTCCTTATTGCTCGCTGCAAAAATGTTCATAGTGACCGAGGAGGCATTTTAGCTGGTAGCACTGCTGTGCATCGAGGCTGTCATTACTGTGCTGTGGGTGGTCCAATTGTGCCACTCCACTGCTAGAGAGTGCTGCTCGTCCGGCCTTATCCATGCCAGGCCATACCAAGAAGATGATTGCACTGGTGTCCATCAGGGTCCGACATAAGTTGACGCCCCACCACACACCGACAAACACGTTTGTTTTGTTTCCTGCAAATAATGAGCATTTCCAGTATGACCAGCTTCCTCCTTTATGACAACATGCAGAAGGCTTCATAAGCTTGAGATCTTGTCTGAATCCAGACACGTCATCATCAATGATGAGACAAATACTCTACATCTTTTTATCTGGGCTGTTTCATCACAGTTGAGGAGTAACCACAGGATTTGTTAAAGTTGAGATTTCAGTTGTAATGAGTGTGTGAGTTAAATTTCAATGGTGAAAGTGTTTTGTTCACACAATGCACACTGTGTTGTTTACTTCAAAATCACAGTGCTGTTATGTTGCATAACCACCATTAGTGGATAAAGTCATTACTGAACTAAACTTGGACTATCTTTTTAAGTCTGGTGCTTGGTATATGTCCGTCCATCCATCCATACATCCATCCATTTTCTTCCGCTTTATCCGGAGTCGGGTCGCGGGGGCAGCAGCTCAAGCAATGCCACCCAGACCTCCCGATCCACACACACCTCCCCCAGCTTCTCCGGGGGAACCCCAAGGCGTTCCCAAGCCAGCCGAGAGACTTAGTCCCTCCAGCGTGTCCTGGGTCTTCCCCCGGGCCTCCTCCCGATGGGACGTGCCCGGAACACCTCTCCAGCGAGGCGTCCAGGGGGCATCCGGAAAAGATGCCCGAGCCACCTCAACTGGCTCCTTTCGACATGGAGGAGCAGCGGCTCGACTCCGAGCTCCTCCCGAGTGACCAAGCTCCTCACCCTGTCTCTAAGGGAGTGCCCAGCCACCCTGCGGAGGAAACTCATCTCGGCCGCTTGTACTCGCGATCTCGTTCTTTCGGTCATGAGCCAAATCTCATGACCATAGGTGAGGATCGGAACGTAGATCGATCAGTAAATCGAGAGCTTTGCCCCCCTACTCAGCTCTCTTCACCACGACGGTCCGATACAGCGACCGCATCACTGCAGATGCTGCACCGATCCGTCTGTCGATCTCACGCTCCATCCGTCCCTCACTCGTGAACAAGACCCCGAGATACTTAAACTCCTCCACTTGAGGCAAGGACACTCAACCAACCTGAAGAGGGCAAAGCACCTTTTTCCGGTCGAGAACCATGGCCTCGGATTTGGATTGCTGATTTTCATCCCGGACGCTTCACACTCGGCTGCAAACCGCCCCAGTGCACGCTGAAGGTCCCGCAAGCTCCTACCCCCACAATGAGGTGACATTCCATGTCCCAACAGCCAGGGGCTGTGAGCGTGGACCGGGCCACCAGGCAACCCGCCCTCGACTGCCACCCAATCCTCTCTGCACCCGACCCCCATGGCCCCCTCTGCAGGTGCTGAACCCACAGGAGGCCGGCCCATGTTGCTCTTTCGGGCTGAGCCTGGCCGGGACCCATGGGCTAAGGCCTGACCACCAGGGGCTCATGCGCGAGCCCCAACCCCAGGCCTGGCTCCAGGCTCCCTTAGTGTGACCCGTCACCTAGGATCTGTTTGCCTTGGGAGACCCTACAAGGGGCACAAAGCCCCTGACAACATAGCTCCTAGGATCATCCGGGTACGCAAACTCCCCCACCATGATAAGGTGGCAGCTAGAGGGGAGTATATGTAATTTACTTAAAGTAGTAAAGTCATTTCATTTTAATTTTAGGCATGCATCTGCCCCTCCTGCTGTTATTTCAATGAACCACACAAATTTTATTTGTAGTCTGAAAAACGAATTTATACACCGTTTAGATTTTTGGTCAACTTCATTAACTCCTGTTTTGGTCAACTTCATGAACTCCTGTTTTCAGATAACTCGTACGATTTTGTGGACCCTAACTCGTGCAACTTAATGGTCCTCACTTGTACCTTCCCCCAGTAAAATTGGGAGCAATGGAATTTGGGTGAACTCATACACAAACTATGCAGTCTGAATAGTCATATTCAAAGACACTAGGGGGCGCTGTGGTAGGTTGCTTGTACACGTCAATTCAACAAATATTTGAGGGGCCTCACGCACTTTCTCAGAATTTCTTTAAATTTTAATCAAATATTCCCAGACTACTCAGAACAACAAATCTGAAGTTTGAGGCCTGTAGGCCAAGTAGTTTCTGAGATATGGCCAATTTAGTGTGCATGGGGTTTGCTGTTTTTTAGTCAAATTATGGCCATCATTTCTGGAGCCATGTTCAAGGTAGAATATCTCAGCAAATAATGGACTTAGAGGCCTGAAATTCTCTGTGGCAGTTGTGGATAATGACTATTGCAAGCATCCATGTTTGAGACACTGAAGCATACCATTACACTCAAAGAAGCCTTTCCATTTCTTGGCTCCTTAACGCCAGCTATACTGACTATAAAATATGTAACTTTGGCATATCTGTGGTAAACAGTTATTGTGGGAGAAACCTCTGAAATCTGAAAAAAAAGAAAGAAATTTTGTGGTCAAATTTTATTAGAAGAAAAGCTCATGTGGGCAGTAAATAAAACTCTTCGAACTGATTCCATTTTGAAGGTATTGATATCTACTTTATATGTTATAAATATGGCCGCCTTTATGAAACTCCTTCCTGGTTAGCGATCAAGATTGGCCTGCCGGCGAGAGAAGACGAGGATCACAAGCAGGAATACCAACGACATAGAATTGTTATCCACAATGGCGAGTCATTCATACACAAGTTGGCTCTTTTTGTCGGCCCTATGCAGTGCTGCAAAATCTCCGTCTGTAGACGGATTCCCGTCAATTTTTATTTTCTGGTTCCGTTTACAGTGGTCCCTCGCTATAACGCGGTTCACCTTTCGCGACCTCGCAGTTCGCAGATTTTTTTTTAGTCCAATTTTGCATGCTTTTTTTTAGTGCATTGTGTTCCGCGGCCTCATCAAGCAGCCGGTCGCGGCACCGTGAAGGGAGAGCACACGCATTGTGTTCTGCGTGTCTGTTTATAAGAATCTTCTCGCCCAGAAGAAAAAAGAGTGCCAACAACTACCCATAACTGTGTTCTTCACTCGGAAAAAGACACCTGCAGTGAGGTGTGACTCAGTGGAAAAAGGCGCGACGCCAGGATGAAGAGGGGCGATCAGAGGAACTGTGAAATACTGGTCAGTCACTATTAATAATTTCTTATGTGTCCAACCTCGTATGTTGATCGTTAAAATTAAATTTGTTAGTTCTAAAAGCCATCATAATTATTTATAGGAAAACGTTTTATTTTTATTTCTCAAACAAATGTTTGGGCCTGAAAACAGGTTGGTCTTATTTTTCTACTAAGGTTTGAACTTTGAGAGTGTTTACACATGAGAGAAAAGTGAGAAAATGTTAATGCTTGTTTGATAAAAGTGTATAAAGTGTGTAGTGAGGGGTTTTACAGCTTTAAAACATCTATAATAATTGTAAAAAATACTTTGCGGATTTCACCACATTTCATCGCGGGCTATTTTTAGAACGTAACTCCTGCGATAAACGAGGGACAACTGTATTCCGTCATTTATAATCGCTAACTGAAAAAAATATTTTATTGCTTAATTTCGACACAAAACGGGAGAGGACGGAATTTGCTTTGAAATGTATTCCATACGGAGGCCGCCATTACAGGAAGCGGTCGTGTGTGCGCAGTGGTGTTCTGGGCAGCGACTCTGTCACTGCGCTCATTGCTTTCTGAAGGTAAAGTAATAATACGAGTATATACGAGACGCTCGAGGCATCTCATTGCATTGATCAACTCTCAGCTTCCCGCGCGTGTATCCAATACGAATTTCTACAATTATTTTCATCATTTCTAACAAAGGTAAGACTATTACAATTAATATAATAATGATTTCATTTAATGGTGCGAGTAGAATGGACCCAGAGTATTTTTGTGAGAAATTAATTGCTAAAACATAAAGATCAGAATGGGTGACAAAATTCACTAAACGAGTCACGTTGCGTAAGTTGCTGTAACAGCCATTCATTTGAAATAAAATAATTCCAGCTGATTAAATCATAAAGATCAATAGCCATAGAAAACAAAAGGTTTATAGATTTCAAGTATTTGATATGTTATGATTATAGTAATAATAAATAATGAATTATTAATCAGGATCAGTATGTGCCTCATGCACTCGATGTGCACTCATCCAGTCATGGTCTTCAGGTTCATTTTCTCCAAATAAAAATAAATATTGATTTTGAACATTATTGTCCAATTACAGTCATGTTCAAATAACATTTGGAAGACAGAACATGAATCAAGACATTTCACTGGCTCTGCTACATCAGCTAAACAACCAAATAAGAAAAGATTAAGTGAAACAGGCACCATTTTCAAATATTTCAAAAAGTAATACACAGCACACCATAGAGACTCAATCTGTTACATGCTCAGTTGTGAATAAAAATTGACTTGGTGAAAAATGATGGACTTGATAATTTCTAATAAGTTACTTAATTGATTTTTTTGCAAGTTACATTAGATTCATGCATCAGTGACTTACAAGTGGCAAAATACTTTTCATTGGCAATACTTACCATGTCTTTAAGTGTCTTTAAGTGTATTATTTATTTTACCAGGTAATAGCATAAAGGTTCTAATAATTTATTTATTTTGTAAGACACAGTTAGGATTTGATTAATTGTGTAGAATGAAAGCAGAAATTATAGTCAGTTAAATTATTGCAGTCAGTCATTCCATTTGTGGATGGTAACTTATTACGGACACATGCTATCACACAAAATGGTAAATAAATTGTGATGAAATTAATACACTTTAATCATTTTTTGCAGTATGATAAGAGTCAAAAAGCACTGTTTTAGGCAAAGGAAAACTGTCCAAATTGCACTCAGAATGCACCAAATTGCACCATTTTTTTCAAAATTTCCAGGGGGAGCATGCCCCCAGACCCCCCCTAGATGACTTCGCTTGCGGTGCTCGTGCCACACAGTCTGTCCACTCACGGAAAATGTTCAGTCAAAAAATTTTCAGTTGCTTCCAGCCATGCCTACGACACATCTTCATCGATTTATTATCTTTAGCTTGACAAGTTTTGTGTTGAAATGGGTGAAATGTAATGCCTTGAAGTCATCCATGCTTCGGGAGGTCTATTTTCATTTTTGTTTCATTGTGTCCAGTTTGCAGTCAGATGCCTGACAGTTATACCTAGGCATGTCTACAATCTAATTGTTTTGAAAGTTTTATCAAATTTAAGCCTGAAGTGTATTTTCAACGGCAGAATGTCCCATAGCAACGACAGTCTTCTGACTCCTGGATAGCCAGAAACTGCCCAGGCCTCAACTTTTACATCCGCGTATCGCAAAAGATGTGTGTGCACATAAGCATCCTTCCACAGCCCCCCATGGATCTTCGAATGCGGCTATTGCACAGAGTGCATTACACACACAAAGTTTAGGTTAACTACTGTGGGTGTTCTGGACTGTGTCCAGTGTCGGTCTGTTGACGTGTTTCTGACCCGACTTGTAGAGATGTTCTGTGGTTCAGTCCAGCTGAGACTGCACCCTTCACCAGTAAAATAGAGTTTTCCTGCTGCGCAGTCAGCTGACTACTTTGCATTTGAGCACAAAAACACAGGTGCACTGACGTCACTATCACAACTCTTCAATTCAACAGTTGCTACTAATATTATTCTTATTACAAAAAAGCAGTAATAAATTCAGTTCACTCAGCAACATGAAAAACTGCATTGGTTTCTCACCTTATTGGCGAACATGAAAACCTTATACATGGAGCATGATGGCTTGATAAATTCCTTATTTATTTTAGCAGGAAATGTTTTATGATGTAATTTGCAACATCCAAATGCAGAGTGTGCACATCCATGTAGTTGCACCTTTTCAAAGGAATTACCTCGTTACATTAATCTCCTGCAAACATACACGTTTCTGGAAAAATAATTTCTCTGTTTATAAGCCATGTAGGCACGTGACTCAAAGAAAACATTGCCTCTTTGTGCATGCAAAATAGTCCACAGTACAGATTAAAAGGACCAAATGTCTTTTTTATGTGACAGGTGGTCTTATTGTGCATGCAGTAACATTGATTGATAAATCCCTTATTGCATTTTTTTTTTTTTGTGTGTGACAATGGCTTTATATGTGCAGTATGTGCATTTATTTGTGCCTTTTCCCTTTGCTTAAAAAATGCAAATATCTACCTTTGATTTCCACACTTCCAAGATAATGAAAATCTATTGTTCCACCACGAACTTGATGCTGAAATAGTGACAGTGATGAAATTGTGCATCCATCGCTTTCTCTGTCCAAAGCAACTGACACACAAAGATGGTGTATCTGTGTGATTAAATTATTTTTCCTCTCTTTTTAAACCTGCAAAAATGTGTTAGGGTTAGGTTCCCGACACATTGGGGACATTTTGTGTCGGAGTGTCCTAATTACTGTTGTAATGCTGATTGTGGTAGGACGGTTCACCCCTTTAGTTTCCTATTCTGAGCGAACTGTAGTGGGACCCAGAAGGGTATTCTGCTGCTGTTGCCCATGTGCTTCAAGGTTAATCTGTTGTGCCTTCATAGATGCATTTCTGAAACACCGGTTGCATCGAGTGGTTATTTGAGTTACTGATGCCCTTCTGTCATCTTAAACCAGTCTGAGTATTCTACTTCCTTGTCTGTCAGCTAGTTGTTTACACCACTGATGAAGAAGGGAAACGAAACCAGTGACACGACATCCCCATTTTGTGGAAATGTAATGAGTAATTTTCATTTTCAATAGGACAGTTGCCAAATACTGCCTAATTGGGCTGGAAACCACCTGGCAACTGTGGGAACAATCCCTGAAGGGAGAAAAGTCACCATCCTGGTTCCAAACCCAACTGATGTTTGGACGATTATTCTCTCTCTCTCTATCTCTATCTCTCTAATGACTCCAGTATGACAAAGTGAAGCAACGATCTTGCAGTATTTATTGCTCCAGAAGAACAGGGAGATGTGAAGTGGCGTACAGTACTGTGTTGCAGCTTGGGCGGGCTCACAACAGCGGACGGTAGCATGGCGCTGCGTGTACTGCCGTGAAGGCTACATGCTGTGCTGTACGCCGAAGAAAATTAAACATGTTTAATTTCTTCCGTCCTACGCGCGTAGCCCTCAACATACTGCTGCGTATTGATGAAAAAAAATAAACTCGTGAAGTGGGCAGTGTGTCACAGTGACATCGACAAATATGCCATTGGAACAGGGGCTTTACTGAATTTTCATGCACTGCCAAGGAGCGGCACGCTACTCACGATACCATCAGTGACTCGACTGCAGAGTCTTTAAAACAGAAAAAGTCAGGTGACCGCCAGTAAGATATTGACATCCATTTTCATGGATATTTCTCTGCATTTTATCAGGACATTATTGATAAAATATTTCAGGACTGGTGGGGCTTCTCTCTGTATGTTATAGAGACCAGAGGCACCACATCTACTGAATCAGTGGCGGTAATAATTTGCAGCTTATGTAGTGGAAACACTGGTGAGTTGTGCTCATGGCTGAAAAGATGTGAAATCAATGAGAAATTTTTTCACTGGTGAGTTGTGCTCATGGCTGAAAAGATGTGAAATCAATGAGAAATTTTTTCACTTTGATACATGTCCTTTCAGATCTATGTTGCACCCAGAGAAGAATTGCTAACTTGTTTTTACTTTTTCAAACCATTTTTTTACCCGAGGCCAACACATGGCCATTGTGTATTGTGAAGACCTGGCGCCCGTCCGTCTATCTGTCTATCCATGTGCAGCATAAGTCCAGTTCTATTACTGCCACAGTCTTCAAATTCACAGGGAACATTTTTGGGACACAGACCTTGTACAAGTTCAGAGATGGCTAACCTTGACCTATTTTAAGAGGTTAAAAAGTCACATTCTGTTTGAATCTGTTCTGCTTTGCTTTTGAGTGGCGGGGGATGACAGCCAATCAGAGTAGAGCTGCACCGTGACGTCAGTGGCTGGTTTCTTCAAAACCGCTCTGCTTTGTGTTTATATGCATGTCTCTCATATATTATGTAAAAGTTATTGAGAAATAAACACTTCTAAAACTGAAAACGCTCTTTTTGTAACCTGATAACACATTTTGTGGCATTAGTGTGCATGCTAACTCAAAGCTAACTTGTGTTCGAGTTAAATGTATCATTAACAGCAAATGCACAGAGTGTGATCTACAAATATTCCTTGATTTGCCTAACTTCCACTTTTATCATAAGCTCACCCACACGCAAAGCCTCCTGCAGACACTGTTGAAACGTAAATATTGTTTTTGATTGACTTATTAATAGAGGGGCTTCATTGAACATGTACAAATTACAAATCCAGTTGTCTTACAAAGTACGTAAGACAACAGGATCTTAATAATTAAACTGCAAATTATAAAGAACACAAAGCTCATATGGCCGAGGGTATTTTAGCATTACGTTATATTTAGAGACTCTAGAGGTGGTTATGTGTGGTTAAAAAAAAAAAAAAATCTCTGTAAATCAGTTTCTGAAACATCCTCTTTGGCACCAACAACGATTCCACGCTCAGTCAATTCAGTCATCTTTCTTTTTCATTATGATTTTTGGTTTGAACTTAAGCAGATCTTCTTTACCATGCATGTCTACATGCCTAAATGCATGTAGTTTCTGCTGTGTGTTTGTGTGATTAGATACTTTAAGTTGAACAGGTATACTTAATGCAGTGTCTGGTGAATTTATATGCCATTGTTGAGCATGTCTGCTTTTTGTTCATTGTCGGCACAAATAAGTCTCGACACTGAGACTGTTCCTGTCAACTACCCCAACTAAATTTACCCACCTTATTCTGTTGGCCCACATTGCATCAGCAAAGTACCTGTAAGCACATGCACAGATAAAAATTGTGCAGTTACACTAAAGTCAAATTTGGGAGCATGTGGTGCTGTGTATCGCAGAATCCATCACACTAAAGAACCATCCTGGTTCTTGATCGGCCTCCACTCCATCAGACAATGCTGTCGAAGCTTTTAGCTTAAATATCCCATTTTCATTTCCATTTCTAAGACTCTGTTGGTGTTGCTTCGACTTGCCGTGGTGAAATGAAGGCTACAGGTAGACGTACATCTGCCCCTCCCGCTGTCAACACCCAGGGTCACCAACAGAGGGCACTGCTGAGGGAGAAGAGCAGGGAGAACCAGCTGGATCAGAACGGATACCAGCACCATGACCCAGAGAAGACTGGCTTTGACTTTGGTCAGTATGATTACCTGTACTGCTAACAGTGTAAGCATAGTACAGCAAAAACGTAGGCGGGTGGATAAATGAGTAGGTTAGTACACCGTGCCAGTTCACGTAGCCAACATCTCAAGAATAATAAAAGCTATAGTCCTGTAACTCAAACAATTAAGAGCTCATGAAGTCATTAGATGGTGGTCAATTTTTGAGCACCACATCAATTGACAATGCAGCTTTGTTTTGCTGATGTAATATCTCGTAGATGTGTCTTCCACCTGCTGAATGCAGCGCCTGCCTTCACTTGAGCATCAGCCAGCAAGTAAAAGCAACAGTGTATAGGATTTATGGGTGTTTCTAACAGAAATGGAATATCGTTTCCATGGCCATCTGTTCATTAGTGTATAAATTATCTGTAACAATGAATCGATACAATTTCATAAGCTTAAAGTGAGTCCTTCATATTATGTGGAATTGGGCACCCCTCATAGATGCTGCCATGTTGATTAAGCAGCCTAAAAGAGGTGTACTTACTCCTTATAGTTGCTGAACCAGTGGTTGCTCCCCTGTACACTACAGTGGTTACCCACACAGGAAAACAAATTTCAGAACACTTTTGTGAAGTGGATGCTTATCAATAAAGAAACAAAAATATGAAGGGAAACTATTGTGACAGGCAATCACATAATGCAGTCCTGCACACTAGCTTTAAGCTAGCAACTGCAGTGAGAAACCCATTGCCCACTGTATGGTTGCATCCAGAGCAGGAGAGTAAAATTAGAGTTGAAGTTTGGATGGAACATGTGGCTGGGAATGGCAACTTTTGGTCAGTAAATTAGGAAATCTAACTCTAATAACTGCTTTGAAACCTTTCGCACACCTCTTTTTCCAACATTGGTCCAGGGTCCACATGAAAAGGAAGATGTTACAATGCATACTGAAATATGCATTTGGGGAAATTTCAAGAATGGTGCCAGCTCCGTCCCAACTCTCAGTGCAGAAGAAAAGTGGTCACAGATATCTGCTCACCCTTTCCCTGAGATTGAGTGCTGCCTCTTTCTGGAAGATGGTCATTTTTGTTTCTTTTATCTCTGATCATCATCTTTGGTCAGTTGGAGATCTCAGCTTCTCATCCCAGTTGTTTCACATCGAGAGCCTGTCCTGTAGCACTGTCTCCTAATTCAGCAATGAAGACGAGTGATCTAAACCTTGACAGTTCCTTATGGCTCAGTCACATGGCACAGGACGATTCCTGAACGAAGGGGAAAAAGTAAAGTCACAATTTGTTGAGAAAAGGTGGACGAAAGAGCTTTTATCAACGAACAGTCTGCAAAGCAAGAGTGCAAAAGGGACGAAAGAGGAACTTAACAAAACCGAAGCTCACTATCTCGGCGCTTTAACGAAACACGCCTGGAGCCACAGCTGGAGCAGTGTGTGTCTGCATCTCTGCATTCCAGGACTCGGCGCTGGGAAGAAGCTCATAGTGCCTGAGTCCTGGAGAAACTGCAAACAGAAGCTGTGGAGATCTGTGCACACGTCAGTGTACCACCTGCTCTGGTTCCTCGTCCAGAACAAAAGAGGGATCATCTCCATCATCATCAGAACCCTCACTGTCTGACGACACGCTGCGCGCTCCGTCTTGCTCCAATTCAAAAAAGGAAAAAAGTGCGCCGTGGTCACTGCTGTATCACACTGTTTTCTAAGCCATCGTATATTGATTTATAACAGAAAACTGTAAAAGGGAGAATAAATATAAATATAAGTGTAAAGATGATTGAATATATCAGAGCAGTAAATTAATCAGTGCGCGTGAACGCACGCATTGACTCGTGTGGTTATTTCCACCAGCTGATCACTGATCCACAACGTGAATTCTTCCTTCCAGAACAGCTCTTTGTATAATCATTTTGATTCATCTACCTGTTGCCACATGTACAAAAGGACTGGATTGTCATTCTTACTCATATTGTTATATTTAATACAAAATAATAAGCGCACACAGCAGCGACTGCTGCCGCTGATGTTGCATTCAAGTACCGTTGGAAATTCCGCAACTTTTTTGTCGTTTCAAATTCAACAGTTGCTTGTGGCAAAATAATTAATTATATCCACACAAAAGATTAATTCTGGCCTATGTAGGGTGCCTGAGCCCATTAAAGCTGCCCCCCACACAGATAAAAAAAAAACATCCAAGCAAGCAGGCTGAGTTTAACCTGTAATTTCGAATGGTACATGAAGCAGCAGCAGCCTCAGCACTCACAAACTGGCTTCTGCACTGTGTGAAAACATTCCGTTGCTCCAACGAAGTCAAATTAAACAGTGCCGTTACAAAAACTAAACAAACGATTAAAAAACGTCAAGAACGACAGCAAAATGAAACAGTCGAATTGAGGTTTTCGTTGCCCTTCGTTCAAATTTTTTAACAGTTTAAAAATCCTGACGACGCTCCAGCTGCAGGAACGAAGGTGCGCGAAGGTTAAACGATGCCAACGAAAGTCCACGTTTCTTGTTTTGTCAGGGCTTCGTCACCCTTCGTTAAGTGCCGTGTGACTGGGCCATTAGGATTATGTCCATAAAACTGAGTTGTTGAAGGTACAATTTTGACAGATTCCCACACCCACTGAGGAAGCGCTTGAGGTTCTGCCATTGTAGATATGCCTCTCCTTGGTAAAGGGGTAGTCCATTGTGTCACGGTCTGACGGAACCCACATGGATCCTCTGGGATCTCAGGGTCATTATTCTGTCTCCTTTTTGGCATAGGAGAAATTTGTTTGTGTACAGGTAATTAAAGGATTCTCTCTGAAGCAATTTTGCTGTGTATGGTGGTAATAAAACCAGAGTCACAATCTCTGCCTTTGTACTGTCCTGTGAACAATGTTTTGGGTGTCTGCTTATAGAAAAAGTATGGATTGTACTTGTACAGTAATATCAGAATGGTTGGTAATTATTTTTGTCACTAGTGTCCTCATGTTCCGTCTCAGCTGCTGGTGTGTCCATTGGGCGAATGTGACTAAGTTCCTCAGCATAACAATGATTGAACATAAAAGTGATGATGTGGCTTTTTTTTCCTCTCACAGCAGATGTACAGAAAGCCACAGACTTTAAAAAAGTGAAGTAATGACATTTTGGATTTCAGAGAGACAAGGACATTTATGTTCGAGAAAGCCCTGGTATCATCTCATGCACTGACGGGAACTTTGTACAATGGTAGCTTGTACTCTCATCTGCCTTTCTCAAGTGGGTTTTCTTTTTTTTTTTTCCTTTTTTATATTCTCCAGGGTTGGTAAAAGATAAATTGAGAGACAAACCAAAACAGAAGGACTTCCTCCGCATTAAGCTGAAGAAGAAGAAGAAGAAAAAGAAGTGCAAGTCTGGTAAGAAACGAGGTGCAGATGCAGGGCCGCCTCCTGTCCTCGCTGCTCTGCATGTACACTGATGGTGACTCTGGAAACTACACCGCAGTGTGTTCACTGTTGCAGTGGCCGAGCATCTGTGTGGGGGAATGTGCTGCGTCTGTCGCTGGCTTCTGTTACTTCATTACTTCAATCCCACAACTCCTCCACCAGTTTTTATTTTTCATTCATGAAAACTTTTTTTTTTTTTTTATGCCGACTGACAGTACTAACGGTGAAAACCCTGATGTTCTGATCATGGCTCGTCATATTTAAACACATATCTAATTATTAACTAGTATTATGGATGGCATGTACAGGTTTCCCTCCATGGAGCTGTAATTTCAAACAGATGTTCACTCAAATTACAAAATGCACATGTATAATTGTACATTATGCAAATGTTACACAGATTTTTGTCACCTGGTTCTCTGATGCTTTATCTCTGAAGTTTTTGTTGCCGCTCAAATGTACTGAGTACCACCATGAATTGTGGGGGCAGCGTTGCCAATAGTTCAAGTGAGACTCGAACATGAAGTATTTAATGTCCTCGTCTCTGCTTTTGTCTTTTGCTGTAGATACCTTCACGTTGTGTTGCCAGAAATGTTCAAGTCTCAGTGCCCTCTAGTTGATGTATTGTGTAACATCCTTGCTAATGTCCATTATGTGGGCAATGATGGTTACATCATTTGAAACACAACTAGACTTGCGTTTGTAAATTAAGCAAAAGTGAGTTTTACCTCTGACTGCTTTGAATTTGACCATTATCAGATTTCATAAGACCCCCAGACCTCTCTGAAGATTATTGATTCTGTATTATTCCCCAACAGCTGTCGCTTTCTGTCAGTATCAGTTGGCTCCTTTTCGTATTCCCGTTCTAACCAGTTGTCCAAAAAAAAGAAGAAAACATCAGCGTTTGGTGCACATAAAATTTTCCAGTTAATGATCTGTTTAATCAAGTCCCAGTGTGGTAGCGTGGTTGTCATCAAAACAGTTGTTTTGATTTCCAAATGCGGCATCAGAATACAATAGACGAGCGATATTCACTGCAACCTAATTTATCTGGTAAAGTGATCAAACCCACGGCAAGACAAATGACTCATTGTACAACGTACCGGCAGGGGGGTGTGCAGTACCCAAGTTCACCTTCTTATTTGTGCTGTAGTTGTGTGTTAAGGTCAGATACAAATATTACCCCCTATCAGGGGGGCTTGAATCGGGGTCAGTGGTATAGGTTCCTTTCTATACTTTTGGTCATCTGCTTGCATCTGTCCAGATAAGATGTCAAATATTGAATAGAATTACCGGTAGCTGAAATTTGCCGGGTTTGTCAATTGCGTATGAGCCCCAAATAATGTCAGAGATCTTTAAATGCAGTTTTGAGAGGGGGAGGGAGGGGTAAGGCTCCTGATTTTGTTTTCTAAGTTTAAACAGAGTGATGTCAGTGTAGAAAATATTGGCTAAAACTTTGATTTGTTAGCAGTCAAGGAGGCAGATGATAAATATTTGGACCTTGAATTTATTTGCCATCAAATTGTCAGAATTTACAGTAACACAAACTCCAGGCAGTCGTTTAAGGGTGACCTTGGGGTCAATTTCAAGGTCAGTGAAATATTCAAAATATTGTTATTGCCACCCTTGTTAGTGTGAGATCTCAAGAACCAGTTGACCATTTTCGTTCATATTTAGCATAAGGGTGTACTTGGGTGATTCCCCCCAACACTTTGTATTACTGATATGTGGGGACCGGGAGGGTCTGTCATCTCGCGATGACTTGTTAAAGTCACACCTGTCACACCATGGCGATTTAGCCAGCACATGCCAACCATATAAAAAAAACCGCTGGAGTACATCTAATATAATATGTGTAAGTTAAGAGCACGCTGATATACTTTATAATACACCGAGCACATCGAAAAAGTTTGGGCATGCTCAAAATTTTCAGCGCATGCCAGTGTATGACTCGTACGTCCCGTACATGTGGGACATAAGTTGTAAGTAAGTTATGCGATTGTTGACACACGATTTTGTAATTTACTCATAAGTCAGACTACGTCCATAATGGCTCCTTCACACTCAGTGCGAAGTTTGGACGGCATTTGGACGAAAACAGTGAAACAGCGCAAAACGGTTCAAAATTGGCGCGTGAAACATCGTGCCGGCGGGAAGGCGTGCATGAACTCTTGCACCTGTGTCCGTCGAGCAGGAACAGTACCAGGTGCACCACATAGCGCCGCTTATGTGGAAGAAATAAAAACCAGCTGGTACGTGTGGAACCACATTGCGCAGCGTATGTGGAATAATTAAAAAAGAAAAAAAAAAAAAAACGCACCACCGTGATGCAAACTCAGGCTTTTCAAAACCTCTGATCCCCTGTCAGAGACTTTACCACTGAGCTACAGAGCTGTTATTTGACAGCTGTGGGAAGCTGCCTCATATCAGGAAGGACATGGAAGTATTAAAAAATTTTTTAAAATCCCACACCATATAAAAACACCACATTTATCATGTGAGCAATACAAATATGATCCGTCTGTTCCTCTGGTGATGACCCATGGTCACAGACATCCAGTCATCAAATGACATGAATGAGAAGTGGTGTGCTCTGATCATGTCCACATCTACTGGTAGGGTGCGTCCAGTCGGCCGCACGTGTTCTGCCCGACACGTCTTGTGGATGGCATGCCACAGCACAGACACCGCATCGTGGAACAGAGTTCACGTGGGTGATGTGACGGCCAGATCGCCTGCTGTACAGTAGTGTTCAGAATAATAGTAGTGCTATGTGACTAAAAAGATTAATACAGGTTTTGAGTATATTTCTTATTGTTACATGGGAAACAAGGTAACACTAGATTCAGTAGATTCTCAATAAATCCAACAAGACCAAGCATTCATGATATGCACACTCTTAAGGCTATGAAATTGGGTTATTAATAAAAAAAGTAGAAAAGGGGGTGTTCATAATAATAGTAGTGTGGCGTTCAGTCAGTGAGTTCGTCAGTTTTGTGGAACAAACAGGTGTGAATCAGGTGTCCCCCTATGTAAGGATGAAGCCAGCACCTGTTGAACATACTTTTCTCTTTGAAAGCCTGAGGAAAATGGGACGTTCAAGACATTGTTCAGAAGAACAACGTAGTTTGATTAAAAAGTTGATTGGAGAGGGGAAAACTTACACGCAGGTGCAAAAAATTATAGGCTATTCATCTACAATGATCTCCAATGCTTTAAAATGGACAAAAAAAACAGACACGTAGAAGAAAATGGAAAACAACCATCAAAATGGATAGAAGAATAACCAGAATGGCAAAGGCTCACCCATTGATCAGCTCCAGGATGATCAAAGACAGTCTGGAGTTACCTGTAAGTGCTGTGACAGTTAGAAGACACCTGTGTGAAGCTAATTTATTTGCAAGAATCCCCCGCAAAGTCCCTCTGTTAAATAAGACGTGCAGAAGAGGTTACAATTTGCCAAAGAACACATCAACTGGCCTAAAGAGAAATGGAGGAATATTTTGTGGACTGATGAGAGTAAAATTGTTCTTTTTGGGTCCAAGGGCCGCAGACAGTTTGTGAGACGACCCCCAAACTCTGAATTCAAGCCACAGTTCACAGTGAAGTATGGTGGTGCAAGCATCATGAGACGGGCATGTTTCTCCTACTATGGTGTTGGGCCTATATATCGCATACCAGGTATCATGGATCAGTTTGGATATGTCAGAATACTTGAAGAGGTCATGTTGCCTTATGCTGACGAGGACATGCCCTTGAAATGGGTGTTTCAACAAGACAATGACCCCAAGCACACTAGTAAATGAGCAAAATCTTGGTTCCAAACCAACAAAATTAATGCCTCGCATATGTGAAGAAATCATGACAAACTGTGGTTATACAACTAAATACTAGTTTAGTGATTCACAGGATTGCTAAAAAAGCAGTTTAAACATAATAGTTTTGAGTTTGTAGCATCAACAGCAGATGCTACTATTATTGTGCACACCCCCTTTTTTTTTTTTTTTTTTTTTTTACTAATAGCCAAATTTCATAGCCTTAAGAGTGTGCATATCATGAATGCTTGGTCTTGTTGGATTTGAGAGAATCTACTGGTACCTTGTTTCCCATGTAACAATAAGAAATATACTCAAAAGCTGGATTAATCTTTTTAGTCACATAGCACTACTATTATTCTGAACACTACTGTATGTTCTGATGTGACGGTCCGTTTCAACCTGGGGGGTTGTCGGTGTCCGCTCCATGAGCACGCTCACTGCAGCTTGTCACCACCACAGCGAAATATGTTTTTATTAATGCCCACGTAAATACAGCAATCAGACACACACGCCTCAGTGGACAGTTGTTTGTCCATGATTGTTCAAACACAGTAGGTGTTGTGTAGCTGGAATGTCCAGAATGACGGATCACCACAGCTGCTTCTGTCGGAAGCTACGCCTCCTGTGTGTGGAGCGCACACACCCACGTGTCCATGTGTGTGTTTTCAAAGTCACACTTGTGGAGAACTTCGATAAATTTCACAGCAGAGCGACAGTGGTCATCTGCAGTCTGTTGTCGTGTGAAGAGTGCAACTGGCCACACATTTTCTAAGTGCCATGTGAGCGGTGTTATATGTTCGTTCATGTCACCTGGAATTTGGTCAGCACCTGCCACAAGAGGGTGCCGCGTGTGTGCGCAAATAGTTGCAGCAACAGGTGTATGAGGCATTGGAGGCAGGGACGACATTACATGGCTTGCACACTATTCCTGCTTCATGCGCACAAAGTGTGCACTTCGTCCAAAATTCGCACTGTGTGTGAAGTGGCCCTTAATGTTGTCCATTGATTGGCTGCAAGCTGCGGTCTTCATACAACCAGACTGTTTCAAATATTAAAAATCACACATGGAGTAAAAGTAAAGTCTTACCTGTTCATTTCAGTTGGATTCACCATCACACTCTGACGAAAAACGTATCCACAGGAAGCCTTTTGAGTTTCAAAAACGAAGTCTGAAAATACTTTAATTACTTGTCATGGCTGAAGAAAAGTTCCTCTGTGATACTGCCACTTAGCGCCACAGTTGCTCCATCAGGTTATGGTTTCTGCACCGGAAGTCGTCCATCAGGTTGTTAAGTTGCAGCATCTGGTGGAGCTGGGCCGATCCGGGACCTACATGGTCTGCTGCAGGTGTTATCCGTTGACTCTGTGAGTGCTGGCTCGAGTCTTGGCTGTCAGTGGAGCCTCTCCCCCCATCGGGCCTCGCACTTTGCACCACAAGTTGAAAGAATCACAGCGCCTCAATCATTAATGTCTCATTTACCACAGGGATCAGTTGATTCTGTCTGCACGTGATGAAATTATCCCATGATCCACAAAGGAGAAAAAAAAATTATAATGTTAAAATTACTGTGTTTTGCCTAGATCCTGTGCTCATCAGTATTTAAGTTTTCCACCTGCAGAACTAAGGATTCCATCTGCGGTGTAAATGCAAATCAAGCCAGACTTAACCGTTCCGACACGTATAACACTGTGCAGCACCGATCCGAACCACTCGGTGGAAATGGGGCTGTCGGTATGCGCGGGTAGTCCAGGTGTGACAGCTGCATTCATTTATTAGTGTTTTTAACATGGCCGGCATACGCAGACTAAATTGTTAAGGTGTGACAGGGCCTTAACATGTATTCATGATGCCCATTTCTGTCCTTTTTTGCAAATAATTACTACCATCTGCCCTACCGCATTCCTCTCCTCGATACCATATCCATTACTCTTCAACCATTCTGTTCTCTTCATGATCGTAGACTTCACACAGCCTGCCTATGGGTCATATAACCTGCTGACATTCATGAAAATTGAAAGAACAAAAATATCATTGTCCAAAAACCTATGGACCAGACTACATTTCCATTATCGTGAAGGCTTAATGTATAAAAGTACTACAGTTTATTTCGACTATTTTTCAGCAACTCTGTTGACATACAAAACAAACTGGTGGGATTGCATTGATTTACACTTTGCATCAGTTTTTTTTTTTTTTGTTTGTTTGTTTTTCCTTCCCTGGTTTTGCAGCATGAAAATCTTGAGAATTTTTTTTATTTTTACAATCTGGACAAAGTATTCCTGACTTCTTTTCAAGCATCTGCTTGGCTGCCAAAGTAGGAGCTCCTACAGTGGGCCCCAGACCCCGGCTGACTTTCAGAATTTTTCAGGGCAGCTCATTCTCATGCCTGATTTTGAAATAGTGTTGATCCTTCACCATTCAATTAACAGTGGTCTTTTAATAATGTGAGGTAAAGTTCAAACATGTAGGTCTATTCCTGTCATACAACCGAAAAACATGCTGCATCATTACCTTGTAAGTGTGTTTATAGCAGGAGAATTTCTGTGAACTCAGAGTTGTGGGGTTTTGGATATATTTAACATAAAATCTCAAACATGAAACTGTAAGCAGTATTTGAGTAAGGGTGGACTACTTTCACTTTCAGATCTGCTCACTGAAAGTAAAAATCTAAATCATAAACATGAGAATGGTGTGGGGGGGGGGGAGAGGGTTGCAGGCTGCGTGAGCTACTTGATCACTTGTTTAAGCCAGTAAACTCAGCACTCAAGACTCTATCTTCAAAAACACCTATGAAGTGTGATTCCTTTGGAGAATGAAAAAAAAAATCTGCCAGCGCTGATGTGTGCCACGTGAATTGTGCATGTGTGACAAGGTGGGTGGGGCCGGAGTGCAGATGCTGTAAAATTATGACTGGATTATGGGATTCTGATTTTATCTTCCTGGGCGGACTGCCCAAGCAGAGCCTATGCATGGGGAACACTGCGGTGCGTTTCCCTTCCCCTGGCCTTGTTTCATCTTGGCGGACGCTGCCAGTGGTCGTCATTAGGGTTTGCTGCTTAAATGGTTCATCCTCATCATTCTTAAATCTAACATTTGCCCATTATGTTTGTTGTGCCACATTTTGTTTTTTCCACCATTACGTGGGAATTTGTTTAGTTTTATTAAAGTTGACATTTTGTTCTGCGTCTGCTTCCCCCCTTCCCTGTATTAACAGAATACACAGGTAGTGAGGAGAATATTGACATCTCAGTATTGGGTCTTCAGTCCAAATTGAATTTCCCACTCAATTCCCCCCACTCACACAATCACAAGCCAGAGGCCTTCACCAGCAGGCCTGGATACAGCTACTCAGAGCAGATACATGTGGATGGTGGGTATCTCTACACGTGTGTGTGTGCCTGCTTTAGTTGGTGTTTGTGAATGAGTCTGGCTTCTTCTCCCCTTCATTCCATGGATTCAATCTATCATTCATTTGTTTAACTCTGCATCAGACCTGTTATCTGTGGCAAAAATGTCTGGTTCAGTTTTCCTTGAGGGGAATAAACCTACCCCTGTTGCAGATAAAACCAGATTTATTCTGTGGTTGGTTGGTTGAGTCCTGAGCTGTTCTTTGCTGCAGCTTGCTTTATCATGTATTTCACAGTAGAATTTTCAAAAAGGAAAAACCTGCATCCTTACAAAGTGTGCTCTTTCTGATATGAATACTAAACCGCTGTGCGTGTGCTTTTTTGTTTGTTTTTGTTTTTTAAACCCGTAGATGATGACAGTATCAGTGACTGGTCCACTGACAGCTGTGGGTGGAGTGACAATGACTTTGGAGTAGATTTTGAAGCCTCCACTCCACCCCTGAGTGTGGACTCTGGTGCCATTGATACGAGTGATCAGGAGATCGTGCGATGTATCTGTGAGGTGGAGGAAGAGAATGACTTCATGATCCAGGTGGGCTGGTTGTGTTCATGTGCAAGACAAATGTTTCTTTATTAAAATTTATATATACACGCACACAGTAAAACTCACTTTAACCATCATTGTATAAACTGGATATTCACACTCATCGGACAAAAGCAAAAGTCCTAATGGTTTTGTATGGTTTTCTATGTGATAAACACCGTATATACCGGATTTTGTATAACGAATTTTCACTCACATCGGACAAAATGTCCCGCCCATCGCAATGTATTTTCATTAAAACCGGACAGAGCAGTCTGGAGGTGCCTAGTAACAGAGGTACAAAATGAAATTCAGAGGTACTGTATTTCCGTGATTAAAAGACCAGCCGTTTATTTATTTTTTTCTTCTTCAAACCGTGCTCTGACACAGGACCTAAACGAGGCAAGGCCGGTAATTATTAACAAAATGCTGGTTGTTGCCTGGACTGTAATATGGTGTTAGATTTCACACATATCCCTGGGTGTGGCGAACCAAGCCCCTTTAGATAACAGCCCTCTGTGCAGCTGTGAACCTTCCCTGTGACATGCACCTACTAAATGACAAGAGTCCACAAAAAAAACTGCGATTTGTCACTTTTACGTCTTCACTCCTGCCTCTCCCATCATATTTTAATGTGCAGTGCGCCCACCAATTACATTTCGCTCATGGATAAAATACGTTTGCCAGAAAAGTCTGCAAATATGACCAACTT